>NC_056741.1:1865226209-1865451209 GCF_019279795.1 Protopterus annectens | reverse complement strand
GTCACACCCCATGGTAATGTAATGAAAGCACTTAGGGGGCTGTCATGTAAAGTAAATCATATACATGTAATAATATGTCAGTAATGATTTATTAATTTTCAATTCTGAAATATATTTTTAAAATGAAAGTTGAGCAATTCTTAGCAATGCTCAGCTCTGCTCAGCGAGTTTGAACATTGCTTAGATGCTAAATCTAAGCAGCAGTCAGTGCAGGTAACTGGATTTGCACACCGCTAAGCACTACGCAACATCTACCTCTTTAAGCAGTGCTCAGCTCAGCTTAGCGGGTTTGCACACTGCTAACCTGTGCTCAACATTTGCAAAATGGTCCACTGATGGCAAAGGGTGGGAATATGGCCTTATTTAAACCACACAGGTGGGAATGCAGTTGATCTGTGCAGGAACTACGTCGGGCATTGAAGAGGGAGTGCATTTTCGGGCACAGCGCTGGGGCATTCTGTAGTCAAGGGCCATGGCTGGACTCCTTGTGGAATACCATGATGACAGACTGCTGCAGGGTCAGTACCAGGGCTCACAGTACAAAGAGGAGGCCTGGGACCATCTGGCATGTGATCTCAACAGTGCTACTGATATCCCCCAAACTGGTTGAGCAGGTATGGCATCATTATGCCGACTTAAAGCATAGGAAGGGGGCATTCTTGGCCCAGTGGATCCAAGATCTTTGGGTATGGAATGCTCCAGTAGTTTTTAAGTATCTGAATCTGTATCAAGTAGTTTGTACCAAATTCTAGCCTGAGTATGTGATAGACAGGTATGCATAATGTTTGTCTCCCCTACAGCTGCAGCAGAGAGGGCTAGCAATATTGAGGTCCATGCCAACAGACTGACAAGGATGCACCAACAGCCTGGTGAGTACAGATCTATCTTGCAGTATATAGTGCTATTAGTAAGAAGGAGTATATTGTTTACTGCCAGTAGGTATACTGTGTTCTGTGTCTACTGAATAAATAAAGTTTGCCAGACTAATACTGATCTACAGGATATGCACTAATAAAGCAATGTGTCATATTACTAAAATAAAGACTTAAACCACAAACTGTTGTGTTTACAGTGGTATGTTGTTGTAGAAATATAATGCATATATGTTCTTCATAGCAAATATGGCTTTGACAGCATGCATTAACTGAGGTTGTTCTGAGAACCAGCCGTTATGAAAAACTGTAGATTGTGGAGCTGTAAAACAAGATATAAATGAACTATAAAATATGTTCTGCACTGAGCTCTGAACCCTGAATAGCAATGTTAAATGTATTATAGTGTGTTCCCTGCAGCATTGCCTTGTGTTAAACTTTGCTTTCCAGATTGTATTATTTCAAAGGATTAATGCACAGTACACTATTTGTCATGCATGAAGCTCAGAATTACAAGGTCAGACTGTCTAACCAAGAGAGTATTAGGCAGAAATCAGCCAAACAAAAAACAGTTCCCCAGTAGCTCAGTGTGATGAGAAATAGCTTAGCTGTTCATTTTTGCACACCCAGACATGGTTTGAATTCAGGGAATGGTACTAAGATGTGTACATATTTACACACAAGGAATCATGAAAATATTTAGAAACAGTCAGGTAGTGTTAACAGATATTTTCTCCACAGGTCTTACAGGTAAAGAAATGTTGGCAGTAGCTGTATGAAGGGTATACTAATACACCATGTACAACTGTTCCACTGTCCAAACCCATGCCTGCAAATGACAACAGGATAGGTACATACACCGTGCGCTCTTCCCGATACATGTCTCTCAAGTGTCATGTTGTCATGGCTAGTGGTCACTGCTGCCACTAACCTTGGGCACAGATAGGAATCCTGGTGAAGTATGCCAGTAGCACACACATACATAACAGTAGTGCAGGGTAATCCTTTTTTGTCAGATATGTAACCTTAATATGTACAAGTCCTCTCTAGTAATGTACCCATAGTTGTTGCAGTCTGCCCCATACCATTCCAGGTTGACAGTTTAACAGGTATGTATGCGCTACAGAAGCTATGGGCCATAGGTATATGTAAAGTGGGGGTAGACCTTTAGAGTATTGAGCAGTACTGTTGTGAAAAATAGCCTATACAGTTGTTAATGGACTTTTTTCTCTCCCCACCCCTTATCTGCATCACTAATTATTATCCATATTCTACAGATATGTTGGTCTCAAAACCTAATGTTGGGACTTGTATTCTATTATTGTTCATATATTTAGTTGGTTGCATATTAACATACCTTGTTCAAATACCATTGTTGATGGTCTGTTGCCTTCAATGTTACTGGCATGCTGTTACAATTCTGACTGTTATTCCATTTATGCATGTGTTCTGTTTGCTATGCAATTGTTTCACTTTTATTGTTCTGGGTTACTTGGAACATCCATGCATGCTGTTGTAACTAATTTTGAAATGCTTTATTCATGACTAACCAATACAATTTGAAAAACCTCAATACCATAGCACATTCAGGAAGGCAGATCCCAGTGGATCTGCCTGTCCCACCTCATCTGGCCATGGCACTTGGCCCCAGCACATCTGGGATCCAACCTGGAACATCCTACTCCACTGGTCCTGTACCACCTCTGGGTGGAACTGCCTCAGGGGATGGGGTCCACCCCCCCGGAGTTGGACATGGAGAGCAGCCCGTCCCTACCGCATGTTCCAGGGTATGGTGCACAGCATCATATGCATGGAGGTGGATGGACAGCTGAACCAGATGGAGGGCCACCTGGTGCACCTCAAGGGGCAGGCTGTCCCTCCTGTCCAGCCCCAAGCACAGGCACTTTGAGGCAGTGAAGGTGCAGTGGTGACAGCCCATGGGTGGGGACCTCAGTTCCACTGTATCCATTTGAGGGCTCATGGTCTTCTGATTCCAAACCACCCTCCCCGTCCAAAGTGTTTACCTCCCTCATGTGTCATATACCACCCCTGTCTGCTCTCTTGTGTGTCTTGTCTGTCTGTGAAAGCAACCTCTCCTACCCAACCTATCAAACCAAATGTACCTACAGCCCTTCCCCAACATCCCACTCTCACCTTAAAAGAAAAGGGACATCTGTCCCACAAAAAATCATTGTCCAATACATAGCTCTAAGTTTTGCCCCATCTACATTGATGAAATGAATCTATACTCAAATCACTATACAAATGTATGTTGTCAACACCCCCCCCCCCCCGTGGGGTGTGAGGCTGTAAATTCCAAATTTTATACATTATACACAGCTGTTGCTGCAGAAGAAAAGTAAAGCTATGGTCCTTTCCTACACCCATCCCTAGCTGCTTTTCCTGATGTATTATCCCCTGTTTACCCCCATTTCATCACTTTCCTATCACCCTTTTTTCTTTGCTTTTTTGGAAATTAGCACAGGTTTAAGCAGGAATAAGCAGTGCTAAGTGAATCCAAGCAGGACTAAGTGCCTCTTGGCATCACTTAGTGTCACACAAAACTGAGCAAACCCGCTTACAACTGCTTAAAACTGCTGTAATCACTCTGTCTCCATCAGCCCTTGCTCTGTCCAGCAAATAAATAATTAGCCCTGCCAAGTCTCGGAACCAGGACACCCTGTGCACTACAATCACAGCAATATACCACTACACCATCTGGACTATGAGAATTAGTAGTGCTTCAGTAAACATATCATGCATTATTGTCATCTAACATTAGGGAAGAAACTCTGTAGAATTAGTAATGCCTATATATATATATATATATATATATATATATATATATATATATATATATGAAATACATGTATATATATATATATATATATATATATATATATATATATATACATACATATATAAATATATATATATATACATATATATAAATATATATACATATATACATATACATATATATAAATATATATATATATATATATATATATATATATATATATATATATATATATCATGAAGTGTAATTATATGTCTCAACCTCTTAGTGCAAGAGATCTGGGCAAAAAGCCTGACAACGTGAGGGACAAAGGCCCAAAAATATGAACATAATTTAAATGTGGATTTTATAAGCTCAGTAAGTTGCTAGAGTAACATGCTTTGTTGTAATATGTATTACATACAAGGCCATGTCAAACCCAGATTTGATGAATATGCTTCACCTCAAAAAATCTAGATCCGTCAGAGCCACAAGGGCGGGAGACTTAAACCTCGACACGGCTATTAATAGGACGTGCTGGAGGGATAGATTCATCACCCAAAGACTCCCTATGCTGTGGAATAAAATCCCGGTATATGTGAGGCAGAGCACCTCGCTGGCCTTGTTCAAGAGAAATCTTGACCAATGGATGGGAGATCGCAGATATACCCCAGGGATTACCTCAGTGTCACTGCTCAACAGAGGCACAGCAAAATAATGGGTATAGTTCCCCATACTAAAGGGGTGGTGTAAGCCACAAAACTATGGGCTAGGCTTGTAAATGCCCTCGGGCAGATAGCCTAGTATGAACCTATGAACCTATGAACCTATAATATATATTTTCTGAAAGATTTCACATCTGAGACACAAATGCTTGTCATTATTTAGTGACCTCAGTTCTCACATCATCCCTGTGATTTGTCAGAAATCCACAACAGTTATGGGAACAGACCAAAAATATGAGCCAAACATCTGGACATTGAATGAAAGTCTGGACAGTTGAGAGGTATGAGTGTAGTGATGTAATAGTAGGGGAAAAACACTGAGAGCTGCCAACCATTTCACCCAGCACCTTCTGAACTACAGTCAGACCAAGAAACACTACACCAAACAGCTCTGGGAAATTGCTCATGCATTTGCAAATATACCATTCACTAAAGGGATATAACTGTGGGAAAAAACAGACATCAGTGAGGAATTGTCTACACACAAACAATTGTACCACAGTTGAAACAACATATCAGTAAGCCAATTGACCTCTACAGTATAAAGACTGTTTGAGCAAACATATCCTGATTGCCAGTCACAGACTACCTCTATATATAGTACCCCAAATCACACTGTATTTGTAATGCTGAGGTTCTTAGGGACATGTCTCAGTCTACCCCTACAAGCATACACAGCTGACAGACCACCAGCAAATGAAGCAGCATGCACAGTCAGATAGAAAAGCATCTATGACACTCACATCAGCTCCTCTCTCTACTCAGCCCCACACACAATTACACACTATACTGCTACACAATCTTGAAAGTCTGTTAACAATGGCCACACATACATAACTGTCAACTGTACAGATTTTCACAGAAATGTCCAGGTTTTGGCCACATATGTATGTCCTCTTCCTCATAACATTTCTGGGGTCCTGCTAAATCTCTGGGATGATATCAGGAATGAAGTCACTAAATAATGATATACCATACCTCTCAACCTCTCATTGCAAGAAATCTGGTCAAGGCGTGACATAACTGGGGGACAGTGGCCCAAAAATAGGGGCATATTCTAAATATTGGTGTTGTAAATGTAGAAAGTAGCTGGAGTGACAGGGTTTGTTCTAATAAATGCATATCCTGAAAGATATGAAGTCTGAAACACAAATGGATGTCATTATGTAGTGACTCAATCCTCAGATCATCATAGTGATTTGCCATAAAAAAGTTGTGCGAGGAACAGACGAAAAATAAGAGCCAAACTTCTGGACATTCTGTGAAAATCTGGACAGTTGAGAGGTATGCACATATCAGTGTCAGACATCAAACTACACAGAAGATGCATGTCCAAACAAACCCTGTTAACTCTAGCAAGTTTCTAACTGTATAACAGCAATACTTACAAGGTGTCCCTAATGTTGGAACTTTGTCCCTCATTTTGTTGGGCTTTCTCCACATTTCTTGTGCTAAGAGGTTGACAGGTACACAGACATAGCATGCAAAACAGTGGACATAGCACAGCAATCCAAACAGTGTCCAGTATGTCCACCTACACTCTGTGATGCTGTTAGGGAGCTAACACCTCCAAGATGTCCCCCTCATAGGCATGGAAAAGAAGCAATGCCCACATAAAGGACTTAATTATACCACTGTGTTGCCATGCCAGTAGCTAATGGAAAGACAACACAGCTGTTGTGGATGCAATTAGCAAGTGGGACACACTGATTGGTGCACAGGCCATCACCTGCTCATGAGCATTACCTACATAAGGCAAGCTGCTGCCTATGCAAAACATTCTGAACCTTCATATGATAAGACCAATGTTGAGTATGGCAGAGTGGGAAACACAGTAACCTTTAAATAGCTAGGGTACAGCTGTATATGTACATGTTACCAGGTGTGTATGCAGCCAATAGTGTGTGAGGGACAATGGGGCCAGACAGTGTGACCTGGCATACATACCCCTTGACACAGCCAGCTAGCATTCATACATGCCACCTGGGTGTTCTGTAGTACCACAGGTTCATACATGCAGAGGAGGTTACTTGAGTACTGGCACTAGGTTTCTCACAAGCCTAGCCATGAATTTAACCTCAACAGATCCACCTATCAGTACCTGTTGCCCCTGCCATTTCTTTCCATCCAGTCAACATTGATGCAGGTGATAAGGGTATGCATGGTACTGTGTTTCACAGGTTTGGGGAGTGTATTCCTGACACAGGTCATCCTTTGTTAGCACAACTTGACAATCACCAGCATTTGTGTTTGCTATGTCATATGTGAGTCTGGCCTCTCGTGCTGGTAGTGCACACAGAATTGTAAGTCTTGTTTGTGGGGCAGGTGTTGAAGGGCTGAGCACAACCCCTACCTGACCAGTTTTACAAATGATAGTGCTAGATACATAATACAAACAACACAGAGGTGATTTAGCATTGCAGTGTCTGCCACTACTATACAAGTTGGTGACAATTGCAGGGACTGTCAGGATAGCCAATGGTAGGTGCAGAGACCCTTAACATGATACAGGCATCTGAAACACATGCACACTGCTGCATGAGGGCATGCATTGCAACACACATGCACACAGAGTTTACACCTCTCATATTAGATAACCTACACATCTATTTCTGTACAATACACAGTGATATCAGTCTTGCATGTACCATAGTGCCTTTGTGTTAGAAACTGTGCAACCATGCTTGTAAGGTGGATGACATCTGTAGGGGCTTAAACTAGGTTGGCAATGGGGGACTTAACAGGGTGGAAGAGGCACACAGAATGGTATGACCATAGCATACACACAGTACAAACAGCCATAGGGGATATGCATACAGGAACACATACACAGTTGGCAATAGACAGATTAGTACCCCTACATATCCACTTGTATGTACTATAGTGCTATTGACAAATTACATGCACCACTGAGATTATATGCCTGGGACATACCTTACTACCTCTTACAACAAGTAATCTTGAGAATGCCTTTATGGATGGTGGGATAAACCACACACAATAGTGACTGATATCATATATTGCTCTTAAAAACCTAGACAAGTGATACAGTTACAGCCTTTGTACCAGCATGATGTTTCAGACAGGTACAAAGTCTGATGCTGACATGTCTGTCACTATGGTAACTGTGACATATCTGGCAATGATTTTCCATACATGACCATTATTAGGGGACACAGACCACATATAGGTTGCAAACATCTGGATATTCCATATACATCTGTACAGATGACTGGTATGGGCTTTATAGCTCAACATGTGAGGAAGATGCCATTAACTGGCCTCTTAAAAGTAATGCCATGGGGAGGGGGTCAACAAGCCTTAAAATGGTATAACCAACATACACAACAGCCACAGAGGATATGTTTCACACACAGTACTATAGTTGTCAGTAGTGAGATAATACCCCAACCTACCTAAGTATTTGTAGTATAGTATTATGCAGTTCTTGCACATACCTTGGAGCTTATAGAGCTAAGGGTTGTTCAAATGTACTTCTAAGGTGAATGACATCAGTAGCCCTTGTAAAGTAGGGCAGTGGGCAGTGCACTGGGTGGGAGTAGTCTAAAACTACTTTAACCTACAAACACTTACACGCACATTCACAAGAACTGAGATTAGAACTCCTGCCTATCTAGTTATTTATACTATACTGCTATGCAGTTATCGCATGCACCATGGAGCTTATAGGGATGCGTACTGTCCAATGGTACTTCTAAGGTGAATTACATCAAAAGATCTTGTCAAGTAGTGCAATGGGAAGTGTACTGGGTGTGAAAGGCCACAAAACACTTTAACCTACAAACATGCACACTTACATGCACACATACATTTGCCAGAGCTGAGATTAGAACCCCTGCCTATCTAGTTATTTATATTATACTGTTATAGAATTATCGCATGCACCACAGAGCTTATAGGGCTAAGGATTGTCCAGAGGTACTTTTAAGGTGAATTACATCAGTGGCCCTTAAGTAGGGCAATGGGCAGTGCACTGGGTGGAACACACCTCAAAATGGCATAATCCACCCCCTCAGAGGTTATGGCTCTCACACAAACACACACAGTTGCCAGTATTGAGTTTAGAACACCTACCTATATAGTTATTTGTACTACAGTATTTTATCACACGTGCCATGGAGCATAGAGAGCTCAGGGTTGTCCAAAGGTACTTCTAAGGTGAATGACATCAGCAACCCTTATAATGTAGGGCAATGGGCAGTGTACTGGGAGGCAATGGCCTAAAAATATGTAACCTACAAACACACACACATTTGCCAGGACTGAGATTATGACCCCTATCTATCTAGTTATTTGTATTACAATGTTACACAGTTATCCCACATGCCACAGAGCTTATAGGGCTGATAATTGTTCAAAGGTAGTTCAAGGTGAATGACATCAGCAGATCTTGTACAGTAGAGCCTTTGGATGTGTACTGGGTGGGACAGGCCTTGTAATGCTCTAACCTACAAACACACACATACACAAAGACAGGTGATGTGATATTACAACCCTCTACCTCAGTACTATTACACAATGGGGCTCACCTTCATGCTGGCACATGCAACTGGTTACAACTGGTATGCAACTGTCTGCAGCCGGACATCACTCTATGCCTTTCAGCGTATCCCTGTCTATGACTCACTCTCTATGTGTGTCTCCCTGTGTGTGTGTCTCTCTCTCTCTCTAGGTGTACATAGCTGTCTGTAAACTCCAATGTGGATTTGGACTGTAATTCTCTAAGTGTATGAGCATGCCCAGTATGACCTTCTATAGTAAGAGTGGGACTCCATTCCAGAGATAGCTGTACTATAGTCCAATGTTTTGTGTGCTACAGCCATAGCTGTCAACCTGTTAGTGCAAGAAATCTGGGTATAGACTGCCAAAATGGAGGACAATGGCCTAAACATAGGCAGATACTGTCAATATTGCTCTGATTAATGTAGAAAGTTGCTAGAGGAATAGGGTTTGTTTTAGCAGACATCTTCTGTCATATATGTCATCTGAAACTGAAATGTATTTTGTCATTACTTACTGACAGATATCCTCAGATCAACACAGTGATTTATCTGGGATATACAACATGTATGATGCCCAGACCAACATAGTGAGCCAAACTATAAGCATTCTTGCCCAATCCAGATGGTTGAGAGGTGTGGCTGCAGCTGATTTCCTGATGAAGCTGTGTAAACACTCCAACACCTCAGTGATATACTGGCTGGTGGTGTGGTATTCCTCTTTCCTGGAAAACCATATCCTGGTGTGCATACAGTGTACATTCTACTGAATGGAGATGTCCATTATATGTGTGGTATATTTCACATAGCACTGTGATTTCCAGTTATGTCAGTGTTGAGCAATACAGAGTAGAGTGGTGAACCACTGACAGACATTTGTTTACAGGGTGATGGGTTGTTATGAGGTTATTAGGCTATTGAGCCTGAGGCCCTTATAACCCTTGCAGATGAGAGTGTAGCCCCTGTTAGGACATTTCAGCACCCAGAGCCTCTGTCCAGCAGGGACACAGGTGGAATCACAGGACTGCATTTTCTGTTTCCCATGAACTTATAAAAGGAGCACTTCACAAGGAGTATTGTGGCATTCAGCTTGATGTGGACAGGGAGTGTAGTCCACAGATGGGGCAGTCTGTGGGATACATATCTGTCACACCAACAAGCCCTATTGATATCACAGACCAGATTGATGCTGCGCTTACAGGTTGTTCGAGTGGGCCTTGCCTTCCAGGTGTGCAACAGTCCCATCATGGCAGGGTCTAGATTGCTTTGTATGCCAGGCAGAGGTTACATCCGAGGAGTCTGTATGGAACTGAGTAGTGGGACAGTGCTGTTAGCCTAGCTGCATAGGGTAGGTGTTTGAGGTCATGGAATCTCCCAGTGAGGAACATATTGTCATCTCTCCAGCTGCTGCAAGTGCTTTGTGAGGTACATGCCAAAGGGGCATTGTACAAAATATTTGGCCTTTTAACCTAAGAATACTTGGATCTTATGACCTCATTGTCCCTGGATGAGATACCCTTACATTTGAGTTGGACCATCTATGAAGCTTTGTGTACAATGGAAGCAACATGGCACACAGACTTCATGTTGCTAGCAACCTGGGTGGCCCAATGCCTCAGTACTGATTGTGTATGTCGGACATTGTTGTTAATGTGATAATATGTGGGAACATCAGTCTCCCCAATGGGGATGATGACGTATCTGCAGTCATTCAGCTTGAGGCAGTGTTTCTGGCAGCAGTCTTTTGTTTTGGAGATACCCTGTTGTAGGACGTCCACATCACGTTGGGTATTGATGACTGCTCCCAACTTGCAGTCATCTGTCAAGTTGTTCAGCCATAGGCCAGTGTTTTTGGCCTGCATCTCAGGGAAGTGTATCACATATACCAGAGGCCACCAGACCAGTCTCTGTGGTATGCCACTCATTACATGTGTACTGCTTGGGTAGGCTACCCCTATTATGATCATGTGAGTTCTATCAATGAACCAGTTTGCTACCCATCTGGTAACTAGTTGACAGAGTTCAAGTACTATGGCCAAGTGGGAAATTGTGTGTAAGGCTTTGGCCAAGTCAATGTGGCTGGAGTGCACCATCTTTACCTCATCTATGCCTTTGTTGACTGTCTCAAGGATGTCATCCAGAGTTCACTGACATACCTCCCCTTGGGAAAGGCAGACTGTGTGGGGACAAGTATTTGGGGTTTGCTAATGTCCCTGTTAATGAGGTCCATGATGAGCCATCGCATGGCCTTGCAGATCAGGCTAGTTAGGCTGATGGGCTTTAATTTCCTGCATGGTGTACAGGGATGACAGTGGCTGTCCACCACTCGGCTTTGACAAAGGCAGTACTCAGCCTTTGGTTGTGTAGGGTGCATAATGATGCTGCCAGTTCATGCCTGGATTCATGTAGGTTGCAGGCTGGGATGTATTCAGGATGGGTTGCTCCCTGCAGCTGTGGCCCAGGTTTCTGTGAGTGCACAAATGTCACCATCTGCATGGTCTTGCAGATCAGGCTAGTTAGGCTTATGGGGCTTTAATTTCCCAGATCAGTGAACACTCTACCATGGTGTACAGGGATGACAGGGCTGTCCACCACTTGGCTATGATAAAGGCAGTACTCAGCAAATGAGGTGATTAGCATTATTCCATGGTGTCTGTGTCGAATAGTGCTAGCAGGCTTGTGCATGCCCCCAGCCTTGTTTACTGGATTGCACAAGCTCCGAACTCCGTGTTCAAACCGTGCCACTATTTTTACATGGAGATTAGCTCCATGTAAGCTTTATAGAATCCTGGTCAATTACTTAAGCTTTTTGAGCATTTTGAACCACTAACAGAAATATACTGCTTTAAAACTATATCTCTTTTTAAAGCAGCATGGCTCATTTTTAGTATCTTTATCCCCTTTTACAGATACTATTTTGTCAAGAGAATACTTGTCCCACAGAGTATGAGGTTTTTAGTACATCAGCAAAGCTATAATACTGCTAACCATTTACTATCTCTTGGTTAACATGGTATGTAATTTAATATCTCTTCTAATACAAAACATCAGTATATTACGATGAACAGAACTAATGCACATCTAATATACCTCATCTACACCTCCTTCATGTAAAACACCAGATACTCTTTACAGCTGGGGTCCTATCTTCCTTTATTGCAGTAGCATAGGTGGATGTTAAAGATCCAATGACATCCACCAAAAGGAAGTGCAAATGCCACAGGGTCTCTACTTAATATAAATACAATTTTTAGTCTCATCTGAAAACAGGCCATAGGCCTAGTGGGACCAACCCTGCCAACAAAAATTAAATTAACAAATGTCCTACCATACTAAGGTAAGCATTCCAGCACAATAAAATAACAGGCGAAGACAATTTCTAACAGTAATAAACACCACTGTTTATAATGCCACTGATTCCTCCTATACCATTAAAAGTATATGGAACACTTTATAATGCGCATAGGAACTTACTAGGCAAAAAATCACGAGGACCATAAAATGCGCAGCCATATACACCTTTAAGCAGACAAATGTAAAAGTTCTTGCCACCCTTTTACAACACTTTTTGAGCAGGGCTGCATGTGACAGCTTTGATATAAATGTGTGTCTACTCATCCAGTTATCAAAACTATCCTTAAAGGTAGCTGAAGCTGTATTTTTTCCTACCTGTAGTGGTAACTTATTCTGTATGCTAGGAGTATATTGATTTAGGACCCTCTTTCTCAACACAGTTCTGTTTATTTTTTAGTGCAGATTTATGTCCTTTGTGTGGCTGTTTTTGTAGAGCCACTGGTTTTGAGAAGAAATAGGAGGTCAAATAGGACTGGGTTTTTCATGGCGCGACAAGAAAATACAGGTCACCTTGCATCAACCTATAGGCTACCGAGTATAAGGAGATTCATGCTAATCTATTTGGGGTAGTAATTTTCTAGGTTAGAAATCTTTGGGGTCTTTCCAGTTGAGAGAGATGCAAGGATTTGTACAGATCAAAGGGTGCGCTGTATTCAATGATGGGTCTGATAAGGAAGAGCAAAGTGGTAGGATGACTTCTTTGGATCTTGAAGATATTCCCTTGGAAATTAACTGGGCTAGATAGAAGAATTTCTGTAGTGGAAACATGAACAACTCAGAGAGTTGTCCACATGAGTACTTAGGTCTCTTAGGACCGCCTCTGTCTGAAGAGGAGTACCATTTATAATGTATGAGGGGGGGAGCAACACTTCTTCCAAAAGCTACTATGCTGCACTTTTTTTTCACTTAAAAATGAACAGATACATTGGGAAGCCATGAGATAGTGGAAACAATTAAAAGGAACTCTGAAGAAACCACCACTGAGGAGAAATGTATACATGTTTATTGCAGAACACACAGTAAATTGTTAAGCATTCTAGGCAACTGCTGCCTTCAACAGAACATAAAATATTCTCTACAACTGAAGTTTTAAATACCCTCCAACCAAAATTTCCTGTCACATGATACAACGAAGACAAAACTTAATGAACAATAATAACTATACCATATTAAACTTGAATAAAAGAACCACAAAAATGCATGAAAAATATTCTCAAAATATGAACAATATAAAAATGTAAAAATATGAAATTATTTACGCTTGTTCCTATACTGATTTTTGGATAAAACCACTTATCATGACTATTTAATCCTGGTGAACTGTAAGCATGGAATAAAATTTGCCATCTACATTCCCTATATTCCAATTCAATGTCCTTATCACCACAAAAATCCAAAGAAACATAGGGAATAATTCAATGAAGCCTACACAGAGTGATCCACCATGTAGGCATAGTGGCATAGCCCCAACATGGAATATGGCCACTGAGCAATCCAATAAGCAGGGTCGAGGGGTGTCCACAAGTGTGCAGACACAGAAGTGTCTGTGGAATACAAATCACCCCATCTGCTGGTGAAATCCATGCAAATGAGGGTGATTTGTGGTTCAATAAGCAGAAAGGCACCCGTGTAGGTGCTGTGCTGGTGTAAGAAATGTACACGGATAAAAACCGTGTACCAGACTGTAAAACTTAAACCAGGGCTGTAAAGGCCCAAAACAAAAGGGTTATATCACACTGTAGGCATGCAAATGGCTAAAACTATGGTCAGTGAGCCCAAAAAGCAATGCAAACCAGTAAAAAATATATATTTTTAATACATACATTCAAGCGGTGTGCAGCAATGCGCAAACATGCCGTTATGCAAAAATAAATAAAGAAATAAAAAGTTTAAAAAATGAAAATTAGACATTTACAAAAATATTGCATTATAGTGCCCAACATACAGAGTCATACAATGGCTGGTTTCAGTGTTTGCTAAGGAGGCAGGCTCTGGAATAGTGAAGCATCCAGGATATACTCAATTAGGTGCATCTTAATAAGCTAGGGTTATTAAATAGCAAAACAGGGCCACCATGTCCGCAGGTACAACCTGTGATGTGGCTAGAACCATGTAGACAGTAGTAGAATAGATAGCTGACCTCAAAAGGGGGTGTGTCACTCTATGTCTATGTGGATTGGAGCCTAGTGGCACCTGTTTGCACTCAGCTAAGCACAGCTAAGCAGGAGGGTGTATCTGATGCTGCTAAGCTCTGCAGCACATGCTTTAGCTGGTTTAAGAAAAGCTAAGCATGCCCATGTACAGGGGAGGGTCCAAACTGATGACCATTTTTACCCTGGTGCAGCGGGTTTGTGTGGTGAGCCGCAGTGCTTAGCAGTGAAAGAAATTTAAAAAAAGGAAATAGCCTGGGAAAGCTAATCAAGTATAAATGACTGATAAGCCCTGTTTCCCTGACACTGGCCCATTCAAACCTCTCAATGATAACCCTGGCAGGTGGAATGCATCATAGTCAGCCAATCACACAGGCTGCATCTGCAGCACACCAGCATAAAGTGTGCATGCACCTTAAAATCTGATTTTTCCCACATACTCTGCACCATTGGAGTACACACTTGTGAATTTTAACCGACCAAATAATAAGGGCTGCTGCTGTTCTGCTACATCTGTATGTGCTAGAGGTTGAGGTCAGTGATGATGCTGAAGCTGACAATATGCCCAGACTGAGAAGGAGAAGAGTGTTCAGGCCCAGGGTAACCTTCCAGGGGCTGCATGAGCTGGAGATTATAGAGCACTACAGAGGGACAGGGACATATTGCAAGAACTCATCGAACTCTGCCGCCCTCACCTCAGACCCAGAGCCAACAGAGGGGAACCCATCTCAGTGGAAACAAAGGTATGCATATCCTTAAGAATACTAGCTACAGGTACTTTTCAAAGATCTACTGGGGACATGATGGGGGTCTCACAGGCATCTGCATCCAGGGTACTCCACCAGTAACTGGATGTCATGCCAACACATGCCAGTGAGTGCATTTATTTACCTCCCACCCCTGAGGATAGCACCAACAATATGCATCTCTTCCACACTGTAGCATACTACCAAGTGGTACTGGGTGCCATAGACTGAACTCATGTGCATATCAAAGCACCACCCAGTGAGGAGGGTAGAGTCTATGTCAACTGCAAGGGGTGTCACTCCATCAACTGCAAGGTCATGTGCAATGTCCAGGGCATTATCATGAATGTGTGTACTGGCAGCCCTGGCAGTTATCACAACTTCCACATCTGGAACGCATTACACCTCTACCAGACATCTGCCAAGGGGGACATCCCATACAACCATCTACTGGGGGATGCTGGCTACACACTGGAACCATGGATGATGACACCCATCAGAAATGCACGTACACACTTACTGAAGAATGCCATAATGAGGCAGACAGACAAGCTAGGAACATCATACAGCATGTGTTTGGGCTGCTCAAGTCACAGTTCCACTGCCTTGACATATCTGGTGGAGCCCTGCAGTACTCTACAGCCACATGTGCACACATGTTCACAGTATGTGCCATGCTAGACAATATGATCCTGTGGAAACAGCTGCTGCAGGAACATCTCAGGGAAGGGGCATGCAGCACCCCACCAGTGCAATGGTCCCCACAGCACAGAGGGACTTGGAGGAGGAGCCCCCTGAGCCTGTCCATGTAGGCAGACATAGGCATGTTCAGTACACCCTGGCCTTGGCAAACAGGCAATGCATAGCACATGCACTGATAACTTAGGGGCACAGGGACTGACACCTCACTCTGGCTCGCATACATAGTAAAAAGGATGCCAGCCACACCATACAACCTGTACCTTACGATGTATAAACTGTGTACTGCATGCATCTGATATCAGTCTATAATGATCTGCCACTGATGTATCAAGAAATCACAGTGCTATATAAAAATGTACCAGACATTTTATGCAAAACTCTGTTCAGTCCAATACGCTCTGTACACACCCTAAATATGAGTCAGATATTAAGGATAGCACACAGCCATGAAATCCCTCAGGCATTATATCAGAGAGGTGCTGAACTGTTTAATCAGGTTCAGCAGCTAACTGGCCGTAGCACAGAAAATACTGGACTGGAGTACAGGTACGTCTGGCCTGGAGTCCCATTGTAGGTATTGATGGTCATACTGGACATGCTCCTACACTTAACTAATTTCAGCCTGTGTCTGAACCCACATCTGACTAAAGAAAAGTGATGTCCATATATCCCTGTGCATACAGGCAGTTATGTATACCTTAAATGTCTCTCCCTATCTCCTTCACACATGATTACCTTTATCTGTCCGTATGTGGCACATATAAGATATATCTGGCTCTGTTGAGCTTTATATACATACATAATATATAGGTAACATATATAAATATAATATATAAAGAAGCAGAGAAAGGGGGAGAGAAACAGAGAAACAGAGAGAGAGAGAGAGAGACCCTGAAAGGCATAGAGTGGTGTAGTGCTGTAGCCACACGTGCACCAATTGTAACCAGTGGTACATGGTAATAGTATGGTGAGGTCCAGTGTGTAATAGTAGGTAGGTAGGTAGGAGTTCTAATCTCACATCAGCCCGTGTGTGTGTGTGTGTGTGTGTGTGTGTGTGTGTGTGTGTGTGTGTGTGTGTGTGTGTGTGTGTGTGTGTGTGTGTGTGTGTGTGTGTGTGTGTGTGTGTGTATCTATTTCACATACAGGAGAATACACACATCCAACAGGCCTAGATCTGTGAAATGATCACCCATTTTATGGCCCTGTGACTATTGTCCTCCACAACAGTGGCCTCCCTCTCAGCAGTTACTGATGTCATCCACCCCCAACAGCAGTGGCAGAAACTCTTCAAAAGCATAAGCTCTGTGGCACATGCGATAACTCCACAGCACTATAGAGTATACAGCTAGATATGTAGTGGTTCTAATCCCAGCAATGGCAAGTCAGTGAGAGAATGTGTGTGTGTAAGTATATCCCCTTGCCGTTGTATGTATTTCTTGCTTATGTGTGTGCAATGCCAATACATTTGAAGGCCTTTGCATACCTGTGAGCCCCCCATTGGCCTACTTTAGAGTGCCTGCTGATGTCATCCACCTTAGATGCACAGTTACGCACTCCCCAGACACGTAAACTCTGTGCTGCATGTGATAAGTATGTACCACAATAGTGTACACAGTTAGGTTGGTAGTGGTTTTAATCCCAACAACAACAACTCAGTTTGTGGGTAAGTATATCTCCTTGCAACTATGTGTATTTCTTGCCTATGTGTGTGCAATACCAATGAATTTTAAGGCCTGTTCCACCCTGTTAATTCCCCCAGTGGATTACTTTACAGGGCCTGCTGATGTCATCTACCTTAGATGCACAGCTAGACAATCTTCAGAAACATAAGCTCTGTGGCACATGGGATAAATACATAGCAGTATACTAAATACAACTAGATAGGAAGGGGTTCTGATGTCAAAACTGGCAACTCTGTGAATGTATGTGTTTGTGTATACATATCCCATATAGCAGTGTGGCTGTATTGACTGTGTGTGTAATGGTTATACTATTTTAAGGGCCTGTTCCACCCTTTTAACCCCCCCCCCTCCATTGGCAATCTATTCAGGGCTTACTGATATCATCCACCTTAGAAGCACAGTTAAACACTCTCAAAACAGAATAGCAATGTGACACATGCAATAAGTCTGTTGTTCTATAATGTACATAACTAGATAGACAGGGGTTCTACTTTCAGAGATGACAACTCTGTGAATGTATGCAATCAACAGAACATGCTGAAGGGACAGGTTCATAACTCAGAGACTACCCATGCTATGGAATAGACTTCCCATACATGTCAAGCAGAGCGCCTCACTGGCTTTCTTCAAGACAAATCTTGATGAGTGGAAGGGAAATAGAAAATTCACCCCAAGGATCACTCCAGTGGCTTTATTCGACAGATACACTGGGAACTAAGGTCAGGTGGTATGATGCCAGGGTAATCCTATGGGCTAGGCTTGTAAGGGCCCCAGGGCCATTAACTTAGTACACACCTATGAACCTATGGACCTATGTGCGTTTGTATGCATATTCCCTTGCATTGGTGTGGCTGTCTTTCATGTGTGTGCGATGATTATACCATTTTAAGGGCCTGTGCAAACCAGTTAACCCTCCCCAGTGGCAACCTTTACAGCACCTGCAGCTGTCATTCACCTGAATAGTAGTGGAAGACCCTGCAAAAATATATAAACTCCATGGTGCATGTGATATGTATATAGCACTATAACATGTAAAACTAGGCAGGTAGGAGTTCCACTTTCAACAAGGGCAATTCATGAGTGTGTGTGTGTGTGTGTGTGTGTGTGTGTGTGTGTGTGTGTGTGTGTGTATCCCCTTGCAGCAGTGTGACTGTATTAGGGCCACCACCATTCCTCTCAACCCCTTAGAGCAAGACATCTGGACAAAGCCATACAGAATAGTGGGACACAGACCAAACAATAAGGACAATTTTCAAATATTGCTCTTACAAACACAGAAAGTTGAAAGAATAACAGGTTGTGTATTAGCATGAATTTTCTGAAGGGTATGAAGTCTGAAATTCAGATAGCTGTCATTATTGTTTAACTTCAGTATTTAATGATTTGCCACTAATTTGCCAGAAAACCACAATGTTATGAAAAATGGACCACAAATATGTGGCAAACATCAGGATATTCTGCAGAAATCTGTAGAGGTGATAGGTATGGCCACCACCTGTCCCACCCTGCAGGTTCCAGTCCATGTTTGGCCAAGTGTGACCTGTGAAAACAACTCAAACAATACAGAGGTCCCAAGAGTGTAGGACAACAAACATTTCCTAAAGTTCTCTAATAATTGCATAAGACATTTATTTTCCATCAGAAACACCTTAATGTTATGAGAAATAGCAAAAGCTATGGAAATGTGACAACAATAAGCAGTCATATTGGCAGAACAAGAGAAGTCCTGTCCTTTGCACTTGCCGTGGGTATGGTCTGTCCTGCCAACTCTCACATTACTAGAAGAAGTGTCCCACATTGCACATTTGATAAGGGGGCAACCATACTCTGTGCTGCCTATGTGTGTGCAATATGTAGACAAGTGGAGGACCTGTGAGTAGCTGCTGCCCCCAATAATCCACATGTATCTAGGCATGAATGCTAATTTCCACCACCCACATTTGTAGGTACAGCCTAAGGATGTGGCAACTGTAAGTTCTGTGCTGTCTGCCATTGACCCACCAACTGATGTTAACACATTGGGACGGGATCTTACATTGGATATGGAATGGTGCCAAGGTCCTGTCTTCAAGCTGAATGCAGAAAACAGTACCAGCATACCATACAGCAAGGACACGGCCCCACTATTTCCCACATCAACAGCAACCCCATAAACACACAGCATGTGTTGAGAGACCTGGGTACACAGGTTGATAATACTCTTGGATTCAGCCATCAAGTAGTGTCAGTGGCCAGAAAAGCCTTGTACATGGTTCACCACATAGGTAAAGGGAGTGCATCCAGAAAAAAAGGTGGGTATTACCTCTGTATAGTCCTCAGTTAGAACAACAATATTTGAGTACCACAGCCTGTTTGGTATGTACCTATCCAGACATCTGCAGCAACTGGAAAGGCCATAGTAATACCCACAAAGGTAATCCATGGCCTCCAACACCTGTTCCATGCAGACAGCCTTGAACCAGTAGTGCCCCACTCGATACTGGACAGGTTGCCCACAGGTGAGCTGTGGCACTTCTAGATAGCAATGTTGTGCCCAGCTGTTCAACAGCTGGCTCATATATGTAAGTCTAACTATTTGCACATTAACAGCATGACAAGCCTAAATCTGATATGTGACATCAACAAAACCTGCTGGACAGACAGGTTTATCTGCCAGAGGCTGCCCTGTCTCAGGAATGCACTTCCCATACATGTCAGAATACCATGCAGACCCTCATCAAGTGCATCTGTGATGAGTGGATGGGAAACCACAAATATGTCCCACGGGTTGCACCTGTGTCCCCCAATAACATGGGCAACAGGTGCTGATTGATGATTCTGTCAGGGATGAAGTAATGGCTAGGCTTGTAAGGGACCCAGGACCATCACTCTAGTAACTTTTTATGATCCTATGAACCTGTGATCCTACAGATCTCCCAGGTGAAATGTATCACCTGGAACAGAAACAGAATAAGGTCTGGGAGACAACAGTCAGTCATCAATACTAACAGCAATACAACATCATGGCACAAAGGTACATACACTTTGATGTGTATGCATGACACATGCCAGCAGACAGCACCTTATAGGGCATAACACTACTGCACTACAAACTGCCATTAGGTGTACTATATTCAACCTGTGCATCAGACACATATTAACATGTCCCTGCATCGTTGGTATGGATGACAGAGGTGTGACACAGATATTATCACATGCACAGGTTGTGGTGTGGGGTTGCCAAAGGCCTAGGCTGTGCCGCACAGTTGATATTGTGTGTGTGTGTGTGGGTGTGTGTGTGTGTGTGTGTGTGTGTGTGTCTGGAAGGGTGCTGGTCAGCTGGGCCACAGAGAGGAGCTGTGTGTGTCTGGTGGTGACCTGCATGTGACAGTGATGTGTGAGTGTGTGCATGTACACAGTCAAGCCATGTGCCAGCCCTACATAAGGGTATGTTGGACAGCTGTGGACCATACATGGCAGAATGTACAATTCACCATCTCCAGCCATGAACACAGGAACTGGTTCCTCCAGGAATGGCACTGGAACCACCATGCCCAGGGCCAGATGTGGTACTATTTGCTGATGGTGACCAGTGTCTGCTGGGTCCTTGTCCCTCACGGGACCACCCAGGACCACGCGCCCATGGCCTGCCACATTGTGGTGTGGACAGCACCCTCCCTTCAGTAGTGCTGGTGGTACTGCCACTATGGGAGTATGATTGTGCACGGCCACATGGGTTCTCAGCTGATGTTCTTGCTGACCTAAGTCCATGTGTCTTACTCCCTACTCACACCACATTTCAAGTAAAGACATTGCATGGTTAAGGACTGACAATGTCTCACCCCACTGTTTATCCACTACATCAACAAAATGATGTAAAGCATCACCAGTGGAGTGGATGGAGTCATGCATGCCAGGCAGTGTTGCATCCATGACCCTGAGCATCTGTCTGGTATAGTGTTCACAACATGCCTGTGCCTCCATAATGGACCAACACATGTATTGGATGACGTGCTCTGACACCTCTGACAGATGCTGGATGGGCAGCAGTCCTCTTCTGAGCACCCCTGTCAATCTGCCTGTGTGGAACCTCACCAGCTGTCTGGCTATGGCTACTATCTATAATCACAGATGCCATAGATGCCACACTCTCCTGTTTGATGTCACCACCCTCTGACTGTCCAGTATCTGTGGCTGCTGGGGACTAGGTATGTGTGGGCATAGTGACTGTGTGTGGGGACATTGGGGGAGGAAGTGGGATGTTAACCAATGGGACAGATTCAGCCCCCAACAACCCCATTTCTGCTTCACTATGGCCACCATCATTATCAGAGTCTAATGAGACACTGACATCAGGTTGTGAGGAGGACACACTCCAACCTCCCTGGTCACATGTGAGGGGAATACAGCATGACTACATTAATGCCTGCGCTATAATGTCTGCTGATCTACACATGCACACACTCACATACACACATACATACACACATACAAACAGATGATGTCCACAAATGCATTATACAGACCACACTTTGTGACTGATGCCATGCACAACACATAAGCAGACCACAACAGGCACACAAAAGACAGGCCCTTAACAACATGCGGTGTAGCTGTGTCCAGTTAATGTTTGGTAGTACTATACACCTGTGAGATAAGTGACATGTTAGTGTACTGTATGTGGTGGACCTTCACCTAAAACACAGTGCACCCTTTCCACAATAGTAATTTAGTCCTTTATAGCAGACTGTCTACACCTTCACAAAAATATGTGCTAATATGTTACAGCTCCTGCAAATATGCTACAGTGATTACCGATGTAATGCACTGCAGTGAACCCCTTCATAAGTGAACATGCAAGCATTGCAATATGGCTAAGTTTAACAGTTGTGTCCATGGCAAACTGGCAGCCCTTAACAATGCCCAGGGTATAGTTGAGCCATAACAAAACAGTTCCATCCTCACCAGCTATAGGATGATGGACCCCGGCCACACCAAAGGTACCTATAGATTTGTGGGGGAGAGGTATTGTCAGCAGACACAAATGTGGTATTGGTACAGGATAATATGTGCATATATCAACAAGTACACTACAAACTGTGACACTACCCACACTGCTAACATTCACAATGTGTGTGCACATGTGAGCATTGCAACCCCCCCCCCCCCTCACAAATGCAGATTGACCTGACATATGTGTACAGGTATGCCGAGTCTTCCACTATGAATGCCACAGTATTAAACTGATGACCACAGGAGACTTACCTGGATGCCCCTCGGTTGTGGAAGCTGTGTCACCCACGTCCATGACATATTGTTTGATGGATTCTTGTGAGCTGATGGCCAAACCCAGGTTTGCCAGGAACTCCTCTGTGGCTGAGAGTAGTTGTTTTGTAGCAGGCTCTAATTTGGTGCCAGCACAGTCCCTGGCCACAGCTGTGACCCTTTGCCATGCATGATTTATCATATCTGTGGCCCGGTGTCAGATCTGATCATAGCTCCTGTCCTGCTGGCTGACATGATTCACTGATGCCACGAGGTCTGCCCACAGTGCATTGTGTTTGTGCTAGTTATGGTGAGCTCTTCACAACAGGACCTGGTGATGGAGTCTTAGGGCATCAATTATGGTGGCAGTATCTGATTCTGAGAATGGTGAATTCATACGGCCCTACAAGCCTCCTGAAAGACAAAAAGAGGGGAACACATCACAGGATCATATACATTGCTCTCCATTATGGAGACACCCTGCACAGCCACATTTGCCAGCACTATCCACTGCTATATTCCACATCATACCCTGCCATTTATCACCACAGTATGTATGTGATTATCAGTAGCATAGTGGCAATACATCATGCATTGCCCTCCTGATCTTGATGTGTCCTGCCACTTTCTGCATGTCCTATAAGGTGTTTAAATGTATTTTCCTGTTGCACCTATTACTGCTTGTTCATAGACTGTCTACATTCTATACAGTGGTGTCAGTCTCCTACTGCTGTAGTAAGCACCTGTGCTGTAGACCCACCCCTTAGGTATCCCTTGCCTTCCTACATCAGATTCTGGAATATATGGCTGGACAATGTCCTACAGTTTTCTCTGCCAGTCTGGTTGATATGGGCATCCTGGCACAGTGTATCACCTGTCTCATGTACATGGACCCACAACCATCTACAAACACCACCAAGGAACACACTGTGTGAAAGATGCAATGAAATTAAGAACCTACAGTCAATACTCTATCCTGTCAAGCCTGCATATTTGTTCCCAAACAGGTTATCAACACAATCAGTACACCTCATGCACCAACCACACCTACACAACACACACCCACATATGCAGAGGCCCTTAACATACATATCCACATGCAAAAGAGACCACAGGTGAACACAACAGCCCTTCAAAGCACATACCACACATAGCCACACACCTGTGCCCTACAGCCACAAAGGCATCACCACATATCAAACATATTACACATAGGAGACTCCATTGTGAGACATACTGATGTTCCTCTCACCAGGCTGGGTTCAGGCACTTAGGCAGTGCGACAACCCACTGCGAGACAGCTGGATGTGGACACATGGCAGTATGGCAGTTTAGCTGCAGTGACAAATGCCTGCAGACAATTCCCTGTGGAAATAAATGAACCCCCTGCACCCTAACCATAGGTGTGAGACACAAACCCCCTATGTGATATACACACTACACCCCCCCTAGAAACCACCATGTGCAACTATCACTGTAACATGTGCCTAGCATAGGATGCCAAGTGGGCATCAAAGTGGTAGAGTGAAACCTGTGTGCTGTGGGCAAAGCCTTTATTAACACAAAATGTAAAGTGATGTTTGAAGTGCTTGGTGCATACTAAACCCAGATATAATCATAACTTATAGAAATGTGCCACAGCATGGAGAAAATCCTGCACATCACTATAGTCACACTTATGTTGCAAGATGTGTTTTAGACGTTCCCTTACAACAATAGCCTTCCTACGTGGTGTCACAAGCATCCCCACAACAGAGATTCTTGACGGGTATCTGTTAAGTTCTGTTCCTGTTGCAGGACAGTCAAAAGGTCAGATAGCTGCACAGTAGGTCACCCCAGTAACACTTTCAGCTGACAATGCCATGCCTCTACCTGGTTATTAGTCGCAGGAAATCCATGCCGGAGACATCACAAATATTCCAGAACCTCAAAGGATAGGCTGATGGTAGTCGTTGCTGTGAAGAGCAGTGGGATGCATACTTGGGTGGTCGGCCTCGCACATAATGATGATCCAGGAATACGCCAATAGGCTGTGCACATTCAGGTAACATAGCCACAATGTCCAAAAATGCAGGGACAACATCTTCTACTGGTAGGAATGCCAATGCAATCAGCTTGCGTACGTCAATAGAAAAAGCAGTGTCCGTACCATAGAGCGCCACAAGGTGGTTATGCTGGATCTGGCACCAAATGATCTGTGCAAAGTGGAAAAGGCACCCTTTCAGAATACTCTTAGGGAATGCCTTATGGCTGGCTCGGATCGCTGCCTTTTCAAAATCAGTAATTATATACTGCGGAGCCAGGGAACACTCCTGTTCTGCAGCCATACTCTTCAGTATCTCCCACATACTGTTGTATACAGACTCTGACTTCCTTGTCATGAGACAGTACACCAGGGGGACAATCCTTGTTGAGGTGGGGGTCCCAATACAGCCATGTAATGTATACAGCTGACGACATATATCAGCCCGTGTAGGGAAGGTGCCATCTCCAAGAATGATGTCAGATCTACACAGATCACTTAGATTCTGTGATGTTGTAAGTAGAACCAAGGAATCATTCCCATCCATATCAGATCTTCTATGGAGGATAAAGCTGCCACTATGGAGTGGATAGTGGCCGACATCAATATCTGTGAGTGTTACTTGAGGTGTGGTCATGGATGCCCGTGCCCTCTGACATACCCTGGTTATGCTACAATGCAATGTGGCATGGCAAGGCATCTCCTGAAGTACATTTTCATCTGCTGTGCCTTGGACACTCTACATTACCAAGCTTGGCAACTCATTGCCGGTTACTGCCCTCTGCCGCAGTTCTACTTGCAGTGTAGCAACCTGGGCTATTGTTGCATCTGGCCCGTGCTGGTGAGGCAGTGATTTCAGCAGTTCCTCCCCCTCTTCCTGCCGAACAGTGATGGCACAACCTCTGCAGGCCTGTACTCTCCGCTCAATACATGTCCAGTACTGTTTAGGTGGCACTTCACACTCCAAATGGTAGAGGTATCCCTCCACTACCAGCATCGGTTTGCCCCATTGGCTGGGCACTGGGCTTTATCTGTTGCCAAGCTGACCAGGGCTATACAGGTACATAGATTCCATCATGGTAACACCACTTGTTGATGGCCTCTCAGTATCCATCACGGCAAGTGTAGCTGGGAACTGGATGTAGAGACGTCACTGCTACAAATCACTATCAGATGTTACAATACATGCTATACACTGCCCTGTGTTGAACCCTGGGTTGTAGTGCTGCCTGCAACAGTTGACTGTGCAGCTGTCAGTACTCCACCTTGGTCTGACTACCTGTTGTGCTATGGAGACACTATATGCAGTTTACACACCCATGGGGCTAACAAATGTTTGTACTGTGGTAAGCATCTACACGGCCTGCTTTAAACACAGTTTCTAGGTGTAGTGTACATGTCCCCCTTAACTCCCAGTTGTTCCTGCTAGCCAATCAGGGTGTGGGGCCCAGACTCAGTTTCAGTGACAGAGGTTACATAGGGAAGTAGCTCAGTGTTGCACCCTTGTCTGCCTGCATGGGCCTGCATACTTCTGTACCCCAGCCCCAGTAGACACTGGATGGGTCTTCCAGACCCTGCAATACACTCATGCTGCTGTGGACTAGGTGTGGGGTTGACACTCCTGTCTGACAGTGTTCCCCTGCTGCAATGTTTCCCTAGGTTCAATGTTCACACCTGCCATTGCACTAGGGGGGCTGTACCAGAACAGATGCTGTGTGTTGCTATCATGGCTTTACACCACTATGTCTGGGACATGGAATGGATTATTCCCAATACTGCTAACCACTGGCACATTATGTGTAAAGTGCTGTTCCTTGTTTGGTAGCTGTTACTCTAACTGGTCCTACAGCAGCATGTGCTTTCTAAGGGGTATGAAGTTTGAAACTCATGTTTCTGTTGCACTCCACTTCATATGTGTGCTATTTCATTTGCATTACGTTTGCATACTTCAGGGTTACTATATCTATTCTGTAAACGTGGACTGTATTGACAGGGACATACTATATGTTAATGCCCATGTACAAAGACTCTGCTGCATCTAGTATGGATTATATTCCCGGCTTTCTGGCACTGCTTACTGTTTGGGTTTGTCTGGACTTCGGCTGATCTACTGGCAAGTTGTTTCTTATTATACTTTTATTTATTTACCTGTGTACTGTGTATATGTGGGGTGTTTGTGCTTGTATGCTTTACTTTGGATTATTTCAGTTGACGTGTGATTTGAATTCTGCGCTTGTTTACTGTTTGGGTTTGCAGCGTAGCTGCTTTAGGGGTTATTGCTATTTATGTGTTTTCCTACCGACGTGGGTTCCAACGGCAGATCTGTATTTCGGCTGCACCACTCTACAGTCTAGCGGTGCCATGGCCTTATTGTTTCGGCATTGTAGCTCACGGGCAATCGTCTCGCGATCTACACGCCGGAACCCCACCAGGCTGTATATGTGGATGGTCACAGTTACTTGTGTGTCAGGTGCCAGACTCTGTCATATCGCATACATACTGCTGTCTCTCAACAACAGGTACTGTCATGAGTCTGTCACTGTCCATGTTGGTGTGCCTGACCTGAGATATACCTCCCTGGACTATATGCAGTGAGATATGAGTGAGCACACTGATTATGTGCCCCAGGCAAGTATGTCCCTAGCCTTATGCAGCATTCCGCTATCACCCATACTGATGCCACAATACAACCAGGAAATGATTGACCTTAAAATGTGCCCTGTTATCTTGTGATATTCCAGGGGGTTCCATTACCTGAAAGCCTAGGATGATATGGTCAACAGACCACGAAACTTTGCCAGAGATGGCCTCCACCTAACTCAACTTGCCTTCAGGCATCTGGCAATGGTTCTAACCAGCCCATAGTGCTTTCATTAGGAAAAGTGTTGAGGTTATCACCACCAGCATACAACTGTCAGCACAGCAGAAATTGAAGGCCATACTGCTAAATGCTAGGAATATACACATGACTCTGCACTCATTGCAAGCATTCTTAACCCTGGGAAATGCTGACATCTGTGCAGTCACAGACACATAGTTTTAAACTGCAGAGAGCACCCTAGCCTTACCTGGTCATCCATCGTATCATACAGTCAGACCTCAAAGTGTGGCTGGTAATGCCATGGGACATGGGGTTTCAGTATATATGAGACATGTACACACTTCCATGCTGTACAGGTAGTAAGATGCACCGGGGATACTGCAGGGGCACTTCACCATTGCCAACGCACCTATTCAAATCATAGCTAGGTTCTGGCCACCAAATGTGACCAGAAAGCCCATTCTGCCTATATGGACCTCATCAACTGTATTAGGATTTGGGTCTGTACCCTGCTCCTGGGTTACTTGAACGACCCAAACATACACTGGAACATGTACCCATGCCAGCACACAAATGGCCAGAGAGCCATCAACAGTGGAATTAAAAACACCTCAGTGTAGCTAGGGGCCACCCCCACATGAGGTGAAGGTGTGTTATAGTTGATATTACACAAGATGGACTACCACTGCAGCATCCCTACATTGTCATCCTCCATGGAAAAGCAACTATCATGCGGTCACGTTTGCAGTTGCCATCTCCCACAATACCCACCTAGCTAGGGTCAGACATACATACATACACCTCTAACAATGAATACAGCCACCTAGGAGGTGGTATACACAGCTTCATAACCCCCAACCCCTCTGTAGCAACTGGCACCAATATCCACACATACAAACAAGTGCTATACGTGCATTTCTATAGATGCATGGAGTCAGCTATACCCAACAGGACTACATCATCCTCTGCAAGGATACATACACTTGTCTGGTGGACATCTGCAATAAATAGTGTCTATAACAGGGATGACATACTGCTGTCCTAGACAAACTAGGAGCAGGTGCCCATTTTTGAGCAATGTCTGCTTAGCCTAAACAATGAATGAGATCACTCCTGGAAAACTGCACAGCAAACCCAGCACCCACATTGTCCACATCCACTAAAGACAATCATCCCCCTTCTGCACATGTCTGCAACATCAGAGAAAGCACTTGGATCTGCTCACTTGTGATGGTCAAGGACACCAGCTATACCAGTGCTATAGGTATAACATGCTTGATGCCTGAAGAGTCAGTGTAGGCTTCACCCACTGCCCCCCATCAGTACATCAGGACATCCTCAGTACCTGCCCCTTCTCCTTCAGGTAGGGAACAGATCAACACAGCCATGTGAAAGCCATGGTATACAGCTGCCATGGGAGCCTATCACATCACAGGATACATCTTACATGACCCCAAGCATGACCTTGCAATACCATAAGGCACTGTATTAAAATGAGGCCTGACTACCACCTTTGTCCCAGCTGTGTGAAGGACCACCATTGTCACCCCTTTTCACTATCACCCCTTTACACTAAGGTGGGGCATCCCCCAATCTGTCACATTATAGACCCATCAGCATAACTAGGCTGATCTGCAAGGCCATATCACAGTTTATAGTGAACCTCATTAACAAGGACATTGGTAACCTCCACACATTCCATCACGCACAGTTAGGCTTTGTCAAGGAAGGGATTAGGTCTGTTACAATCGGTTTACTTCTTTGACACGGTCACCAAAACCATGGATGGGGGTGACAGTGCACACTGCCTACCTTGACCTACACAAAGACTTTGACATTATAACCCATTGTCCATAATAGATATATGCTGCTAAGTATGCATCACTCCATATGTTACCAGAGGGGTGGCACACTGGCGTGCTCTCACGACCCACCTAATCCACATAAGGGAATCTACATCAAGTGGTTGACCCATAACTAGTGGCATAACCTGGTGATCTGTGTTTGGGCCTCTGTTATGTGTGATGTACACTTCTGAGGTACAGGGCACATCCATTGGGCTATAGCTGACCATAGGTTCATAGGTTCATAGGTTCATAGGCTGGTACTAGGCTATCAGCCATAGGGCCTATACAAGCCTAGCCATAGCAATTCCCTGGCTATTTCTTCCCACACTATTTACTTCCCTGGACCCCTGTCTCGCAGGGCAACTGACGTGACCCCCGGGGTGAATTGTTTGCAGACTGTGTGCTGTCACCGGATTCCCTAGTGATGTGGACATCTGCCTAGCAGGGTCTCATGCAGACACATGACTGGTACCAGAAACATGGCCTCAGGCTGCATACCAGGAAATGCAGTATCAACCCCTTTGGGGAGAGTGATGTCCCCACATATTATTACAGTGCTAACAACATCCTAGTCACGCAATCAGTCGTGAGGGACCTGGGCACACAGGTTGATGGCAACATGACTTTTCACCACTATGTTGCTTCTGTTGTAAGGTATACCTTCTACGTGGCCCACCTCATACATAAGAGTATGACATGCAAGGGCATGGGGTCATAACATCCCTGTATTCCCCCCAATATGGCCCATTATTGAATATAATGCCCCGGTCATCCTTCACCTCACATAGCACATGCAGCAGCTAGGGACATCACAGAGGTTCCTCACCAGAGAATACCAGGGCCTCAAACATCTACCATACACAGATAGACTATAAGCCCATCCCTCTACCCAGTTTCATACATACTTCTCAGAGGTGACCTCTGTCTGACATACAAGGCAATCATGGACCCCACACTGTTGGGACTGCTGCACAAGTGCAACTTAAGCTCCACTCTATTAACCCACACACAAGCCCTCAACCTGGTGTGTGAAATCAACTTGGTTTGTTGATGGCTCAGATGTGTGTCCCACGCACTCACTCTGCTGTGGAGTGGACACCTTGTCCACATCAGGAAGGGTAGCTATTTACACCTTTGGAAGCAAAACCTGGATAACTGGATGGTTAACAGCACATACACAACTTGGGATATTACCTGTGTCCCTGTTGGACTTGGGCATCAGGCGCTGACTTGTACACATGGGCTAAAATCTGAGATAGGCTTATGAGGGGCTCAGGGGTCATAGCCTAGTAACTTCATATGATCCTAGGTATACCAGTTATGGCCTGTGTGCTGTGACACTCTGTGTTTTTATGTGTCCGCACCCATCACTGCTATCTACTTTGTTGTGTCTTCTCTGGGCAATGTTACAGTACCATGTCATACACCCACCATCTGATAAATAGGTGAGTATTACTACAAGTGTATGTGGACATTCCAGCAACATCTGTGCTACACAATTACTGAGAGCAGTGCAAATGTCGTGTAGGGCTTCCTCCTCATAGGTGTCTGAAATCTGCAGTACACAGATGTTTGTGGAATGTGGACATATGCCTGATATATGTGGACCCTCCACCAGACAATTGTGGATGTCTGGAAAACAGTTGGACAATATGTAATCTTTGTTCCCAGACTGTGGGGGATGTGTCTGTGACATGCCAGACCCCTCAGATCACAGTAATGATACATTAATAGCTGGTACTGTATTCATTCCCTTACATTGTATGCTCGATATGTACACACTGTTGCTGAGGCTGAGCCTGTGTGCCCCAACTACTACTGGCTATAACCTGATGTCCTGCTGCAAGGGGTCACTAGATATCCTAGCCATAGCTGTCAGGCAATGAGATACAGGTGTGGAGTACATAGTGACCTAGCCAGAGTACATCAGGAACAGCCAGGAATACCTGGACAATGTCTGAACTATGCCTGTATGACATTCACAGACTGAGAGGGTCTCACTGACAGTACGTGATGTGATATGTCAGCTGTATCCACCAGTACTTACTGTCACTATTGTCTAATAGACAATCCAGTAGCATTCATATGTGAGCTGACCATTGCTGGGGGGGTCAGCTGACTAACAGCAACATGTCATTCCAAGATATGTTGTTCAAACCTACTGTTGTAATTCCTGTTTCCCATGACTGCATCCCCATCTGCATCGCACTACATGAGGAATTCTATGACATATCTTGTGTAGTACTGTACACCTTTGTGAGCAGAAATCCAGTGGTAGTTTAACTAGAAAAGCACAGTATGTCTTCATGAAGAAAGTCACAGTCCTGTTTACCATAGGCAGCAGCTTTCCTTTTGTACGTAATGCCCATGAACAGATGATTGCCTGTGCACCAATCTGTGACTCACAGTTGCTAATAAAATCCAAAACAGCTGGGATGCATTTTCATTAGCCAATGGCATGGCAACACAGTGCTATAATTAAGGCCTTTTTGTAGGCCTTGGCCCTTTTCCTGGCCTGTGAGGAGGATATTATCAAGGTATGGGGACTACTGCATCACAGAGGATAGATAGAAATGCTGTCCACTGTTTGGATTGATGTGGTATGGCCACAGTTTTGCATGCTATGTTTGGACATTGTTAACAGACTCTCTGATTCTGTGGCAGGTTATTGTTTAACAATGTGTGTTGGGGTCAGTAAGGAGACAGGGAGATGTGAGTGTCATATGTTATTAGGTTCATAGGTTCATAGGTTTATACTAGGCTATCTGCCCTAAGGCATTTATAAGCCTAGCCCAAATTTTTGTGGCTTACACCACCCCTTATATGAAAAAATACTGTGCCCATTAGTTTGTTGTGCCTCTGTCCAGCAGTGACACAGAGATGATTCCCGGGGTAAACCTACGATCTCCCATCCACAGGTCAAGATTTCTCTTGAACAGAGCCAGCGAGGTGCTCTGCCTCACATGGACCGGGACTCTATTCCACAGCATAGGAAGTCTCTGAGTGATAAATCTATCCCTCCAGCACGTCCTATTTATATCCGTGCTAAGGTTTAAGTCGCTTGCTCTAGTGGTTTTGGTGGATTTGGATTTTTTGAGGTGGAGCATGTCCATTAATTCCGGGTTGGACATGGCCTTGTATGTCAGGCACATGTCACCTCTGAGCAGACGGTATGCGACTGAATAGAGCTGGAGTTTCTTCAATCTGGCAGCATATGACAGATTTTGGAGTCCCTTTATCCTTTTGGTGAGGAACTTTTGGGGTCTCTCCAATTGCTGCAGATGTCGGGCGAGATACATCCCGAATGGGGCATTGTACTTTCGATCATTGGTCTGATAAGTGAAGAGTACAGGGGAACAATGACCTCACTAGATCTGGATGTGAATCCTTCATGATCAGGTGGGCAATGTAGAAGGTCTTTCTAACCACTTTAGCAATGTGAGTGTCAAAAGAAAGGCCACTGTCAACCTGGGTCCCCAGGTCCCTGATAACCTCTTCTGTGCTTAGTGGATTGCCACCTATATGGTAGCTTGGGGATACCTTGTTTTTCCCGAAGGGTATGACTATACATTTTTGGCGTTTAACTTCAGGCCATGGCTCTGGCACCAGCTATCTGTTTCCGTGAGTCCCTTCTGAAGGATATCCGTGTCCGATGCACTTTCCACTATAGTCATCTGCAAACTTTGTCAGCCAAAGTCTTCCCATGTTGGCCTGTACTTCTGAGAAGTAGATGCCGAACAATAGGCGGCCAAGGACCGAGCCCTGTGGGACACCACTTGTGACCGGCTTGGAGTCTGACATAGCACCAGCAACTCTAACCCTGTGGGTTCTGTCCTTAAGCCAGTTTGCAACCCATCTTGTGACATATGGGTTTACATTTAAGCTGGTAAGTTTTTCTACAATACCAGTGGGGTATTGTGTCGAAAGCCTTTGCAAGGTCAAAGTAGGCTGTATGGACTGCCTTTCCCTCATCAATGGCCTTGGTGACTGTTTCGAAGAAGTCAACCAAGTTCAAAAGGCATGATCTTCCCTTGACGAAGCCAAACTGGGTCGGGTCCAATGTCTGCAAGTCCGCTATATCTTTGTTTATGAGCTCCATTATGATCCTCTCCATAGCTTTGCAGACTAGACTTGTTAAGCTTATGGGGCGGTAATTACCAGGGTCCATAGAGGCACCGCCTTTGTGGAGTGGGACCACAGTTGCCGTACGCCACTCCTTGGGCATGTAATCTGTGGTAAGGCTGAGATTAAACAGCTGCCTTATGTGCGGGTTTAATTCCTCATTTAGCTCGTGTAGCACACAGCCGGGGACACCATCCGGTTCCATTGATGCTGTGTTTTTAGCTTTAGAGAGAGCAGCTTTCACCCACGCATTTGAGATGTCTGGGAGGCTACACTCTGCTGGGATAGTTATCTCTCCTTTAGGGGGGGAGAGGGGGGTGAAGTTTGCACTGAACCTGTCTGCCAGTATGTTGGCAATGTCTGTGGGTTCGGTGATTTTTGTATCATTTTGGACTAATTCTGAGCATATCTGGGAGTTTCCACCCAGGTTCCTAACATAGCTGAAAAAGGCCTTATGATTGTCCTTTGAATCCATGGCAATTTTTCTCTCAAAATTAGCCTTAGTTGATTTTATGAGTGCTCGTATTTTTTTACTAATAATGATCAGGGGTGACTTCCCTTTTATGGATTTTGTTCTATCATGTAATAGCTTTCTCCTCTTATTGTAAAGTTTGTTAATGGCTGGGGTCCACCAGACTGGACGTTTGCCCCTTGTAGAAAGAGTCTTGGTTTTATTTGGGATTGCCTGATCCATGCAGTCCTGGAGGTGTTCATAGAAGGCATTTGTAAGGGCTTCCGCAGCTTGGGTTGTGGTTTCCACTGTCTCAGGGGCCTTGAAGGATACCACACCAGTCTTGAGTAGTGTGAAGTTTGCTTTAGAGAAGTTCTTCACTGTGGTCTTTTTTGTTTGGGGTGGGGGCGGGATGTGGATTTCCAGTGAGATTAGTTTATGATCAGATCTCACCAATGAGGGATATACTTCCGTGTGGAGCATTTTGTCCCCATGTTTGTGATAATGAGATCTAGTATATTTTCTCCTCTCATGGGAACAGTGACTAGCTGTTCCATGGCATTTGAATTTATGAACTCCAGGAACCGTTGGGCTAGAAAGTTAGGGCTTGAGTAATGTTCCCAGTCTATATTCGGGTAGTTGAAGTCACCTAATATGATGGTGTTTGGAGATACATTTATACCCTCCAGTGTCTTCAGGAAGGCTGTGTGGGGTTCCTGAGTTTGAGAGGGTGGCCTGTAGCATGTTACAATTTGTAGAGCAGTTTTGCCTATGGTTAGTTGCACCTAGATGGTTTCCAAAGCTTCGTGCGTTGCCACCAACCTGGAGGTGTGGGTATCCTTTATGAATATGGATACACCCCCTCCTTTTGTCGTGTGGTCCGGGTTTTGGGGCCGGAACGCACGATATGAGGTAAAACCTAATAGTGCCGGGGTGCTCTCAGGAGCCTTGAACCAGGTTTCAGTTACAGCACAGACATCAATGTTCTCCATACTGAGAAGGGCCTCAAGTGCATGCATTTTGAGATTTAGACTTCTGGCATTGAGCAGCATTACCCTCAGTTTCTTCCCATTTTTGTATACTAGGGTGGTAGGTTTAGAATTTGAGCCTTGCCTAAAAAAGGCACTATGGGGGTGGCAAGAGCCTTAGCCAATATCCGGAATCCCAGGGGTGACAGGTGCAAGCCATCCCTTGCGAAGCAGCGTGGCTTGTCAAGCATGTCATCCCAGGCAGACAGACACTGGATCCCCTTTGAATGACACCAGACATTAAGCAATTTGTTAAAGCTGATCATCTTGTCTCTATATTGTGGCATCATTCTTGGTGAAGGAAGGATACTGCTCAGGGTTGGGGTCATACCTGCCTAGGCTACATAATCAGAGAGCTCCTCTATGTCTCTTTTCATGTAGTCCAGGGAGGTACATCTCAGGTCGTTCACACCAGCATGGACAATGACTATGTCATATTTGTACTTGCCGTGGAGTGACCCGAGTGCTTGTGTTATGTGGCGGATTCTAGCACCCGATAGGCAGCTTACTGTGACCCTCTCCTTGTTCAGCCTGGTGAGTGGGATGTCAGTGTGTCTGACTATGGAGTCACCTATGACAAGCATGTTTGGTGTTGTATTTGGCCTTAAGGGCTGTGACTGCTTTGCACACTGCTTTTGTGGTTTATGTGTTGCTTGTGGGGTGTCTTGAGGTAGCAGTTGTTTGAGTGTCTGCTTTGGAGGCCTCTGCTGTTTAGGTAAATTTTTACTCAGAGCCTCCGAGTATGTCTTTGTGTGTTTATGTGTTTGATTCAGTGGTGTGGTAGCATTATGTCAGGCTGGTTTTGTGGTGTGTGTAGTTGCCTTCTCCTCCTGTCTGGTCTTGCCAGTCCTGAGTTGAGAGAGCTCAGCCTCGAGTTTGGCTAAATAGCTGCATCTCTGCAAGTATTTGTGTTATGTGGGAGGAGGAGAGGGTTGTCTGTGTACATGAGGCAGTTATAACATTGCCTCAAGATTCCCAGATTCACCAGCTGGACTGGAGAGGAGATTGACAACTGACCTTTGGACATGCTAGAATAATATTGGGAATTCCTTAATAATTGAAAACAAGGGCCAGTGGGGAGTGAGGGTGTAGTGCTTTTAATTTTTAGTGCTGACTTATATAATTGCTTTAGTGAGCAAGTGCCAGGTAACTTGAGTGCAATGTGTTACAAGTAACTAAATGCAAAACGACAAACAGTAACTTTCTTTCAAGTGAAACAAGGAAATAAGTACAGTAAGCAATGCAGATATCACTAGTGATCCACAGAAGCTGAGAAGCAGCGTATTAGGTGGAATTAGCTTCCAGGGAAATAACAAGCAAACAAACAACAAGCATATAAACAAAGCTAGATTCAGCAGGCCTGGATCTAGTCTATGCTAGAGCAAACAAGGTGTACCAATTTCAGTAAGATACAGTTCAAATATTCAGGCACTATAAACCTTTAACCAGAAATTCCCAGCTCAGAAGGGCAGAGTCCAGCCTCTTCTCCCACAAGAGTGCAGACCACGAACCTTCTTAATGTAAAATAACTGGCCTGAAGCCCAAGTGCCTAAACCATAACTAATACACTTGGACACTGGGCTCTCTCCCAACTTAGAAGGATGAAAGCTACCTGTCCTGCCACCACAGTGCTTGCCACAAACCTTCCTAATGTAAAACAACTGGTCTGAAGCCCAAGTGCTTAATCCAAAAGGCTTAGAATGATAGCTACACTTTAATCAAGTTACAACCAAGCAGTAATAAATACAATTGAATACTTTAGAGAATGTCTGGATTAGTGCTCAAGTTACACAAACAAAGCTAGATCCAGCAGGCCTGAATCCAGTCTATGCCACAGCAAACAAGGCGCACCAACTTCAGTAAGAAGCGGTTCAGATATGCATGCACTATAAGCCTTTAACCAGAAATTCCCAGCTCAGAAGGGCAGAGTCCAGCCTCTCCTCCCACAAGAGTGCAGACCACGAACCCCCTTAATGTAAAATAACTGGCCTGAAAGCCCAAGTGCTTAAACCAGAATTAATACACTTTTAGAATAACAGACACTGAGCCCTCAATCAGCAGTTCCCAACCTAGAAGGATGTAAGCTACCTGTTCTGCCACAACAGTGCAGACCACAAACCCTCTCAGTGCAAAACAACTGGTCCGAAGCCCAAGTGTTTAAACCAAAAGGCTTAGAATGAGTTACACCAAGCAGTAATAAATACAATTGAGTATTTTTAAGATGATGCAAAAGTAAAATGAAGTAGGTAGAAACACAAGTACAGTAAAAGCAGATGAAAATTTTTTTTTTTTTTTATCTGAACAAGTGCTGAGATCAAAGAAACAGATTTGAGTGCTGAAACTAGAAAACTGGCTAGTTATAAGAAAAAAATACAAGCTAGAAGGCTTCCCTCAAACACAGAAGGGCTTGGGGGCTCAGAAGCCTACAAATAGTCTATACCACTTAACAGGAAAGGCAGGAAATAAGCTTAATTTTTTTTTGTCTGTTTCCCAGATGCTCTCTTTGTACACAGTAGGAGTGCCTGAAATCAGAATATGATCTCACTGCACTCAGTTGAGTGAGCAAATGAGATGAGTCCAGAGGCAGGCTGAGGGGCGGGCAGTTTCAAGGCCAGTAAGATTAACACCAAAACAAAAACAGGGAGGGTGGGTGGTAATAACTAAAGAGCAGAATAACTGCCAGTTCAGTTAAATATTCCTTCAACACAGTTTAAATCAAATTAAATACTGTATTCTTTTTTAAAAAAAGTGCAGATAAAGGTACTTAAATTCTCTTATACGTCCAGTTGAATATAACCAAGTTCTTAGCCGGCCAAAGCTGAGGTTTTTAAGCAGAAAATATTTCACAATGCACCACTTAAATAGGCAAGGACAGGAAATCAAAGAATGTGGCTACCCCCACACCTGTAATTACTAGCAAATAACAAAATTCAGCAAACACTAGCTTCAGTTCAAGTTACTAAAGAGCAGAATAACTGCCAGTTCAGTTAAATATTCCTTCAACACAGTTTAAATCAAATTAAATACTGTATTTTTTTTTAAAAAGTGTAGATAAAGGTACTTAAATTCTCTTATACGTCCAGTTGAATATAACCAAGTTCTTAGCCGGCCAAAGCTGAGGTATTTAAGCAGAAAATATTTCACAATGCACCACTTAAATAGGCAAGGACAGGAAATCAAAGAATGTGGCTACCCCCACACCTGTAATTATTAGCAAATAACAAAATTCAGCAAACACTAGCTTTGTACATGTTGCATTTGCCACTGGTCTATGACTTGTGTATATTTGTAGGGGGAAATTGTGACACATGTCCCTGTCACTTGACCATTTCCCCACCCCTTTATGTATGGGTGTTGTGTGGATGCCCTGTTCTAGGTGTTTGGGCTGCATGGTAGGTCTGGAGTAGGTAGCTGAACATACTGCTGCATGTGTTGCAGGCTGCATTCTGGTCAGGAGTCATACTAGGGATTGTGAACACATTGGGAGACAGCAAGCTGTATATGTCAGTGAGGGAGCAGTGTCAGCTCTATTGTCACAGCATAGCCAGGATAAGGGTACCCATAACAATCCAGGTGAGGCATGTGCCTTTGGTACATATGTTAAGTAATAGTACCATCCAGAGAGTGGTAGGTGACATTTAGGACATGTATTTATATTTGTGACATGTCCCACTTTACAGGCCTTTGACATGCTAATGTGGGTGGCAGTTACTGTGGCAGTAGCAACCAATTCTGCTGGACATTGCAGGGCTCAGTTATCTATATGTTGTATTGACAAGCATGTACTTGATATGCAACAGACTGGACTGCAGGCCAGCACTGTGGGTGTCCAAGTGTCACACATGCTAGTAATGTGAGAGCTAGAGCTATTGGCTAAGTCATTATTATGGCAGGTGTAGTTACAAGACATATGTGCATGCATATAGTGTGTTACACAGGATTCGCATGAACATGTATGTTCGGGTGGGTATGACATGTGATACTGACCTGTCTATCATGATTTTGTAACCTCAATCTGTACTGACTTGCCAGTACTTCAGCACACAGGATAAGGTTTATGACAACCATGCCATATGTAGGTGGCACAACTGTGGACATTCTGCAACAGTCTGTGCAGTTGTCAGCTCTACCTGATATTGTAGGCCTCACGTACATCCATCAACATGTTTTTGTCTGTGTACTGGTTTGGTGTCTGCATCACAGGTCCAAGTACACTGTCATTTATCCACTTATATGTAGAAGTAGTGTGTCACTGGTAATCAGGATATGTTTATAGAACCACCAGCTTTTCTTCACTGCTAAGTGGCCTAGTGGGCTAATGCACTATGCTGTAGTTGACAGGGTCCTGGGTTCCAAATATAGGAGGTGTGGTTATTTTGCTGATGTGCTTCAGTGGAATTCATGATATGTTTATAGAAACACCAGTCAGTCTTCACATCTGAGCAGCCTAGTGGACTAATACACTATGCTGTAGTTGACAGGGCCCTGCGTTTAGGACTTGCTGGGGTGAATTTTTTGCTGATGTGCATCAGTGGAATTCATGATATATTTATAAAAACAGTAGCCAATTTTCATAGCTGAGTGGCCTAGTGAGAATAGTGCACTAAGCTGTAGTGGGCAACATCATGGGTTCAAGACTTGACAGGGATGAAAATTTTGCTGATGTGCATCAGTGGAATTTATGATATATTTATTGAAACACTAGCAAATTTTTAGAGCTCAGTGGCCTAGTGGGCTAATGCACTATGCTGTAGTTAACAGAGTCCTGGGTTTGAGACGTGGCAGCAGTGATTATTTTATTGATGTGCGTAATAGTATCAGAAATAGATAAGGTGATTAAAGCAGTTTTAAGTGAGCTTAAGTGAGTTTGCTTAGGTCCACCTAAACCCATGCTAATTCCAAAAAAAGAAAAGAAAAAAAGGGGTGATAGGAAAGTGGTGAAATGGAAGCAAGCAGGGTGAAAAAACAATGTGAAAAGCAGGTAGGGATGTGCAGGACAGGTGTAAGAAAGGACCATAGCTCTCCATTTCTTGTACAGCAACAGCTGTTCAGGTCATTGAGAATTTGGAATTTGGAGACTCACATCCCTGACAGAGGGGTGTCGGTGACATAACTATGTTGATTAATTGATGTATGGATTGATTGTGGGCAGTATATATGGGGGCAAAATGGAGAGCTATGTATGGGGTGATATTTTTTGTGGGAAGCTGCCCCTTTTTTTTAAGGAGAAGGTGGAATGTTGGGGAAGGGATATAGGTACATGTGGAGAGGTAAGTTGGGTAGGAGAGGTAGCATTTGCAAACAAACAAGACAGACAAGACAGTAGACAGGGGTGGTGTATAATACATGAGGGTGGTAAACATCTTGAACAGGGAGGGTGTTATAGAATCGAAGGACCAAGTGCCCCCAGATGGCAGCAGTGGACTGAGCTCCCCCCGTGGGCAGTTACCACTGCTCCTTTACAGCTCGAAGGTACCTGTGCTGTGGGCTGGATGCCATGGCCAGCCTGCCCCTCCAGGTGCACCAGTCTGCCCTCGATCCGGCACAGTCAATCATCCAGATCATGTTGGATAACTCTGCACACCATCTCTGGGAGCAGTTGCCAGGTGACCACTTCCTCTCCATGACAGCGCCCAGGAGGGATGGACCCCACCCCCTGAGGTGGTTCCACCCATGGATGGTGCAGGACCAACAAAGAGGGCAGGTCCAAAATGGGTCCCAGATGTGCTGGGATCCAATGCCATGGCCAGATGAAGTGGTGTAGGTGGATCCACCGGGACCGGCCTAACTACTTGTGCTATGGTGATGAGGTTTGTTCAAAGTGTATAGGTTAGTCATGAACAGAACATTTAAATGTTAGTTATAGCAGCATGCATGGGATTTCCAATTAACACAGAGCAATTAAATTGCACAGCATACAGAACACAGCAATAAATGGGATAACAGTTAGTATTGTAACAGCATGCCAGTAACAGTTACGGAAAAAGGCCAACAACATTGGTATTTCAACAAGTTATGTTAGTAGGCAACCATTGTAATATATATAACAATAATAAAACACAAGGCCCAACATAAGGTTTCGAGAACAACATATGTGAAAATGAAACCATACCCATAGCATAACAATAATAATATCTGTGATGCAGATAAGGGTTGGGGGGGGGGAGATATTCCATTAACAACAGTATAGGCTATATTTTTAGCAACAGCACTGTTCTATACTCTACAGGTCTGCCCTTACTTTTACGTCTACAAGTGCCCTATAGCTTCTGTAGCATGTACATACCTTTCAAGCTACCCACATGGGACAATATGAGCCAAGCTGTAACACCTACAGGTACACAACTACAGGGGACTACTTCATATCAGAGGAATGTATATGACTACCAAGGTGTACTGTGCACTGATGTTGTCTGAGTGTGCTACTGACATACTTTGACTGGATGTTAAATCTGTGTCCAAGGGGTTTGGTAACAGTAATCACTATTTGTGAAAGCATGACACATGAGAGACATGCATCATGCACAGTACAGAAAGTTTACACTTATCCTGCCATCCTTGGCAAGCTTGCAGTTACACTATCAGCAGACATTCACAGACGTACCAGGCATACAACTGTACCAACAATAGACAGTTGTATTTTTCTTATTAACTTGGAATACTAGTATACTAGTTGATGTTTTACTTAATGAAGTGTTATCACCTTGCTGAGCAATGCTGTTTACACACTAGTACATTTGGGCACAGAAATCAGTATACCATTCATACAGCTACTACAGGCATTTATTTACCTGTAATTCCTGTGGGGAGAACATCTGTTAACAATACATAACCATGTCTATAAATATTCAGTAGTACTTGCCTGTTTCTATAAATATATAATAGTACTTGTCCCTGGATTCAAACCCCAGTCTGTGTGTGGAAAAATGAACAACATACATATCATTTATCAAACTAAGTTACTGCTGTATATTGCTTGACTGATATGTGCCTAGAGCTCACCTGGTAAAAATTCTGACCTGGTAATGCAGGTAGAGTGTCACACATGACTGCAGTGATACTTGAACACACATGCATGAGATTCATGCATGACAAAAATAGTGGGTGAACTGTGTATTACTACTTGGAATGCAGGTGTACACATTTAACCCCTAGTGGATGGGAATATGTGTGATGTGTACAGACCATATCAGGGCAGTGGGTTGGCTACCAGACTCATATACAGTTGCAGATGGTATATTTGCAGTCTACAGCTATTACAGTTTCCTACTTGCCTGCATCAGCATAACTACGTTCAGGAATGCATATAGGTGAAATGCAAAGGTTAACACAAGACAATCCTGAGGGAAACAGACTATAATACCTTAGACATACTATTCAAGCTTCAGATCTCAGTGCAGAACAAATATAATGCAGTATATCTTGTAGTACAGCTCCACGTCTACACTTTAGCAAAACAGTTCTTTATCGGCCAACCTTCAGTCACTTCATGGTATTATACCCATGTTTACATCGCAGTACTTGTAATACTCAATTTCTTGACCAACAGCCCAAAATACACACAACAGTTGGCACAACACAGCTTTATCGAGGGTGACATGAAACAGTTAGCATTCTTTTTATTGCTGAACACTTTAAATAATGCAGTCATTGAAACACACCTGTTATTCAACAATGTGTGCATTACTAACATTATTTCCTTGACAATTCTGACTGCATGTGTACTGTATTTCCTGAAAATTATGACTGCAGATGATTTAGTCCCTTCATATTATGAATCCAATTGTACTTTACTACCAGAACATTATTATTAATACAATATACAACTGTTATTTCTTAACTTTTATTAATGCAGTAGTAACTTGCTTTCCTTAACATTATAAGGTTTCATGCTTTTATTCACATTGAACTGTACCTGGCATTACTCACATATATCAATCCAGGTCTATGAACACATTCATTGCAGTACACTCAAAAGAGAATATACCTAGTGGCAGTTACTACTGTACTCTTTCTTAATTATATTTCTATATATTGTGGGATATATTTGTACTCACCATACTCTCGGCGAAACCTGGCCAGGCGCCATGCATGGGCCTCAGGGCTGTGAGCTCTCTTGTCTGCAGCAATGGGGAGAGAAACACACCATTATGTGTACCTGTCTATCAGATATTCATACTAGAATTTGGTAAAACAATGCTGACATCACTTACAAACTTGTGGGGCATTGTCGGCCTGGGCAACTTGGATCCACTGAGCCAAGAGATCCCCCTTCCTAAACTTCTGATCATCATAATGGTGATGCACCTACTCACCTGTGCAGGTGATACCAGTCACACTGGTGAGTTCGCATGCCAGCTGGTCTCAGTGCTCCAATTTGTAATGCCGTGCAGTAGCCAGTTGTCATGGTCTTTCACAAGGAGCCCAACCTTGACCCTGGACTCCAAAATGCACCACCTCTGCACCCAAAAGCATGCACCTTCTTCAACTCCTGCCATAGTCTCTGCCAAGGTCAAACTCCAACAGATTCTGGCCATATTCCCACCCACTGCACTATAATAAGGCTGTTTTCCCACCCTTTGCCACCATTGACCAATTTTAAAAATGCTCAGCTTTGCTTAGCAACTCAAACCTGCTGAGCTCAGCCAAGCACTGCTTAAACTCAATGCTTAGCAGTGCTTAGCGGTACACAAACCAGCATAGCTGAACTGAGGAATGCTTAAACGGGCATTGCTTAGCAGTGCCCAAACCAGCTAAGCAGAGCTGCACATTGCTAAGTACTGCTAAAACGGGTCCTGTTTAAGCATTGCTTGGCTTGGCTTAGAGGTGCTTAGTAGGGCTTATCTATGGGCAAACCAGATTTTTAAAAAATAAAAAAACTATATTGAAATTAATTGTTCATTAATGAAACTTTTATTATTATGTGCATGTATTTTACTTTATATCTCCTAACCCTTATGTATTTTAATTATGTTATCTTGGAATGTGACTGCAATGTATTGGACACTTGTGTGCAACTGGAGCTTTTCTCCTCGGGTCTCCACTGACAATGGGCTTCTGGACTTGCTGGACTAAGCCGGTTAACAAATGTCAATAAATACATCAATAAAAAATATATAATTCATAAAATATTGCTATCACATATAAAAGCTGAAGGGCCTGTCTGTGTATTCAAGCCATGCACCTACTGCACACATGGCCATGATACTAACCATTCAGCTACCATGGATATGATGAGTGCAGCTATACATTTCTATATACCTCTCAGTGACATTTAAGCACTGCTGAGCATCGCGACGCACCACGCAAACCCTTTCAGCTGTGCGTAAACATGACCTTTTCCATTATCCAGTTTCTATTTTTAGATGTCTGGCATGTGTCCATTGCTAAGTGCCATCCCATGCTGCGCAAACACACACACACACACACACACACACACACACACACACACACACACACACACACACACACACACACAAACTTAAATATTTATCTTTTATATTTCAGTGCCATCCGGCACTTTGACAGTGCAAGTGGTGTGTTACTCATCTCTGGACACACTATAAACCCCTCCCTACAATAAGGTAACATAAAAAATAAAAAAGGGAATATGATATATTTCAACTTTATATGCCAGTGCCATCCGGCACTTTGACAGTGCAGGGGTAAGTTACACATCTCCAGACACTGTAACACACCCCCTACACTGATTCAGTAACCGTGTTACATGGCTCTGCCTTAGTGGCATGCATTCATTAATATGCAAGGTGTGCTGCCGAGGGGGAGCTGCAGACATGGCCACCATACACTCTGTGTAGGCCTTACACTGTTCCTACATAGAGTTTATTAACTCTGGTGGATAATCTATAACAGTGAAAATTAACTTATTGAGCTGACGACACTCCATAGAATGCTTTGCTAAGGCACTATCTCTATTCTTGATGGAAATGGCATATTGGTGAGAATTTATGAACACCAAGAGATAATGCCCTAGAAACAAGTGCATATGAACAAGTGTAAATAATTTTATATTTTAGATTTTTAGATTGTTCATAAGTTTAGAATAATTTTTTCATGAATTTTTATGGTTCTTTTATTGAAGTTAAATAATGCATAGTTATTATCGTTCATTAAGTTTGTCTTAATTGCACCATGTGACAGGAAATTGATTGGAGGGTATTTAAAAGTTCACTTGTACAGGATATTCTATGTTCTGATGAAGGCAATAGTTGCTGAAAGCACTTAACATTTTATTGTATGTTCTGCAATAAATGTGTATACATTTCTCCTCATTGATGGTTTCTTCAGACTTTTTTCACTTAATTTAAGACTGTTTATGATACACTATGAATGTGCATATCTCATCCCTTCCTGGAGCAGTTTTGTATCAATGAATGAGCAGATAACAGTGCCCATTAAACAGTCATCCGCAAACTTGGTCAAACATACTTCTGGTATATTGGCTTGGATATCTGCAAAATAAATCCCAAATAGCAGAGGGCTCAGAACCGATCCCTGTGACCTCTCACTAGTTACAATTTTACATTCAGAGATGGAAACAACATCTTTCACAACTGAGATCTATTGGATTGCCAGTTTGCAATCCATTGGACAATGTAGAGGTTTACATTAAGCTTGGCTAATTTGTCAGTAATACCACCATGAGGAATAGTGTCAAAAGCATTGGTCAGGTCATGATAAGCAGTGTGCACAGAAAAGCCACTATCCCCAGCCTCTTTAACCTATAACCTTTTCAAAGATGCTTACTAGGTGCAGAGGTAGGACCTGCCCTCATAAAACCAAACCAATTGGGATCTAGATCAGCTATGTCAAATGATTTCTGCTGTATGTTCCATGTATTTGTATATAAGGCTGTGGAGGCTGATGGATCTGTAATTACCTGGGTCTGTAGAAGGGCCACCCTTGTATAGGGGAGTCACAGTGGATGTTTTCCAAGCATCAGATAGGTGAGGGTGAACATTTTAAGTAGAGGCTCAGACAGTCCATACTTGGCACTGATGATAGTGCAGCCCTAGTATTCTCACCAGTCCCATGGAGGTATTACTTTTAGCCTTTGAAATGAGTTGTCAGGTTTGTTCCAAGGTGACCACAGGGAAAACTACCTTATCAGGTATAGTGAGGGCAACAATGTACGTAGGAGGAGATAAATTAGGAATAAATTGGTCTGCTGATATATTAGGCTATATCCTTGGGGTTTCCTGATGGTTTCATTTCTCCAAGTCCTTTGGGTTTCTAATACCATGATGGGAATGGACCCCATTCCTAAGTCAAAATAAGATTAAAGTTCATAAAATTAGTATTTTTCCAGTCTTTGATGTTAACTAAAAGTGCTCTTTGCAGCACCTGCAATATGACCAGTATAACACCTTCTGCAATTCATATGGAGGTACATGTATCAGCAATATATCTAAATACAATTGTTACTTATGACTGACTTAGGGTCAGGATAAGTATTACTGTTATGGATGAGCTCAGTGCATTACTGAACATTATTCCTTAATTTTTGACATAACTGAAGAAAGATTTGCAGTTTCCTTTGTAATCTGTAGTAATTTTAAATTCATACAATGCTTTACATTTTCTAATAGTGTTTTAAGTTCCTTCTATCCTTAATGTTTACTATAAAATCCTGTAGTAGAAAGTTAATGTATAGCCTTATTGAATTATATAGTAACTATTGTCTTATTACAACTTACTGATGGATACCTACTCCTGTTTACTTTCCATGTTATATGGCACTAAAACTATATTATGGTTCATTACACATCTCATATTGTAATAGCCTTTTGCCCATACTATTGGTCGTCTAGATCAGTTCACCTAACAGAAATAAAATAAATAACAGGAGTGACTTGGCTTGTACCTACTGATGTGTATACTATACAGTTAATGGCTTCTATCTGTTATTGATACTAATATACATAATCTTACATTATTCGTCTGTGTGGACACCTGTAGTCTGATTTGTATATGCTAGTGTAATGTACCATGCAACTGTAAGTCACAATGCCCAACAGCTTGTATTAACAGTATATTAAATCATGCAAATTTCTCTACAGCAAGAAAAAGACATTCAGATTACACAATTATTATCAGATTGAGCAATAAGTGGGATTTTTTTTATTTTAAGTGGTACAGCTATTCAATGAATTCTTTTTTTTTTTTTTTTTTTGAGCAGTACAATTACATGAATAAACAATTAAATTGATGTGTGCAGAAGACCTACATTGGGTCAGCTACAGCTGTTTAATACGACTTAGTACTTTAGTTGCACAGTAATGGATATAAGTAATAGGATCTTGAGCATATCTAAACAATCCTACCTTAGTTTGTTATTTACTGTGGAGTTGACTGGTAAGATAAGTTTTATTTGAATTTATATTGTATTTGTTATCACTGTTTTTCACTGTTTATACGTATGAAGGGATAGCTTGTTAACATGATTTACTTTGATTCATATTTTGTTGTTTTTACCTTTAATTTCATGGTTGGTTGTTAGAAAGGGATAGTTTTTTTAGACAGGCAAACACTAGGGTCTATATTAGAACATCGAAGTTTCAAAACTTCAAATGTTATAATATCGACCCCTATTCAGCGAAAGCTGAAAACATCGAACATACAGAACAGCAAATTTTTTCCTAGGGAAAAAATTTGCTGTTCCAAAACACATACGCACAACACAAGTACACCAAACAAACAGCAATCCACACACATACACCTAAAATCTTAAACTTAACCCTACACTAAACTATACATACACCACTAACTATCCACTTACCTTAACCCAAACCCTACCCTAAGGTCCGTCACTATTGCACACTCACCTCATCGGCACCCTAACCCTAACTCACCTACCCCGCTTTAACCCTCACGTCCACACAATCGCACAATTACCTGATCCGCGCCCTAACCCTAACTCACCTAACCTGCCCTAACCCTTACGTCCACAGAATCGCACACATACCTAACCCGCGCCCTAACCCTAACTCACCTAACCCGCCCTAACCCTCACGTCCACGGAATTGCACACATACCTAACCTGCACCATAACTCTAACTAACCTAACCCACACTCAATTGCACACTTACCTGAACCCAAACCGTAACTTTCCATCACAGCACTGAAAATACCGAAGCAACAGAAATGGACAACCGAAATCTTTCCCTAGGAAAAAGTGTGGTTTTCTGTAGTTTCGATATTTTCAGCTTTTGCTGAATACGGGTTGATATTAGAACATTTGAAGTTTTGAAACTTAGATGTTCTAATATAAACCCAAGCACTAGCCATTCTATGGTGCCTAGACAGCTATAAATTAACACAGACTACAGAGAGGAAAATCCTGAGCATATCCAAACAATCATACCTTGGTTTGTGATTTAGTGATCTTTACTGTTAAAAAGAAGTGCAACTGCATGCAGTAGTGAGCAGAACCTAATGTATGATGTAAGGGAGTTACAACTTTTGTCTTGCTTGCAGAACTTGTATGGTCAGAACAGCTTTACTGTACTTACTTTATTATTTAGTTGTATATTGCTGGTGTGATTTTTTTTTTGTCATAGAGGTTGATTTTAAGTTCTCTTTGAATTCTGTGGTTACTGATTTTGATTATTCTTTTCATTTGCAATATTTTATTAATTTGAAGCTGAATGTGGGTTCCTTAAATGAGTATGCAATTAATGATTTGTTAATGCACAAATATCTTGCACAGTGTAATAAATGCTATGCATATTTAAAGGTAACAGCTGATAACACTTGTGATCTGTGTTCCTCATGTCAAACGATTTGCTTCTATTGTTAGAAGTAACTCTAGACTTGATGATAATTGCACTTCTGCAATTGGCATGGCTTGGAGAACTGTTTTTTCATATATTAATGACTGGAATAATGGGATAAATAATGTTAGGCATAGGACAAATAGAACATGTTTAGGAAATGATGCATCTATTATCTGCAAAGATCATTCAAACCCTATGAAACAAGACAATGCACCTAACAACTTTGGAATTCTGGATGCAAGCATTCAGCAATCTGAGGAGCCAGTTTATTTAGAAGGAAACAAAAAAAGAAAGAAAGGAAAAAGTTGACAACAAATAACAAGAAAGAAAAAGAAACTGATTAATGACTGTAAAGGAAAGAAAATACGTAGCAAAAAGGACAATGCTTTGTTATATAACACACATGTTACAAGGAATGATGATAGTTTTCTATCAGAAAACCTTCAGTCTACAGAAAAAGGCATAATTTCTCCAACAGAGAATGTAGAAATAAGAGACAAGGGGCAGGTGAAAAGGAAGAAATCAAAATTGAATGTGGAAGGATTGAAGTATAGTACTTTAAGAAAAAAGAAAAGAAAAACAGATGTTGACTACATGGCTTAAGCTATGGATTTATAATACCAGTTGGATGAGAATTTAATACACAATGAAAACAGTGGGATTAATAAGACTAATGGTGATGAAGATCTATCCTTCATAACAATTGTTAGAGGAGATATTATTGTATTAGAAGCTGAAGATTCTTCAAAGCTGGCAAACAATGATATTCTTGTAATTGGGGATTCAATTATTAGAGGAACTGATACTTATATTTGCAGAGAAGATAATAAACAGTGAATAGTTTTATGCTTGCCAGGAGCAAAAATAGAAGATCTGAGACAAGCTTTGGAATGCTTTAATATAAGGAAGTATGTATTTGTTTTTATTCATGTTGGTACAAATGATGTAATCTGCAAGGATTATCTAACTGTTAGTAAGGAACTGATAGCCCTCTTACATAGTGTTACATGTTACATGGTGTTAGGATGCATTTTTCACAAATAACCTATAGAAAGGATAGTCAGGTCACTGTGAATGAAAAGATTTTTGGGTAAATACCTACATGGAAAAAATGTCCTGTTTTAAAAAATGGAAATGTGTAGTGCATCCAAGCCTAGTTTTAGGCACACGTGTTCGGACAGGATGGCTTGCATTTGTCAAGATCAGGGAAGAGAATTTTTGCTGCAGATATTTTGCAATATTTGACAAATAATAGGCAGGATTTTTGTCAGGTCAAAAATTTAACAGTTCATAGCAACATTTGATACATCTCTGATGGTTGTTGATGCTAGGAGCATTAATAATAAAGTTTTTTACTGGAATATTTGCTATGTTCTCACAAGATTGATATTGTTCTTGTTTGCAAAACATGGTTAAAGAACAATGACTGGAAACCAGTTCTGTCAGGGTATAAATGTTTTTACTGTAGCAGACATTCTAACAAATAATCAGGTGGAGGTGTTATGATAGGGATTAACGATAGTTATGAGACCTGTGATTATTACATGTTCAATGATAACACCAATACTATAGACTGTGTAACTATGACAATAAATACAACCCTGGAACATATAACAATTGTTGGAGTGTGTTAGAGATTATGAATATAAGGCTGAAATTAATTCTGTTGTAAATATGCTGAAAGATAAAGCATAGAATAAAAAGTTTGCTTGAATATATGTATAGCGTTTAGCAATGTAAAATGTGCATTCATACTATATGTATAACAGACAGGCTTCTCTTCACAGCATCAGAAAAGCCTAACAAAGCAATATTGGAAAGCAACTATCACATGCTTTTCTCATGTTTGCAGAACAAATATCTAAACTCAGCAATACGTGATGTTTTTCTGTAGGAACAGCTTGTACATATGTTTCCTTTCAGATTTCTGTTAATGGCATCCTCACATCAGCAAAAGTGCTTACACGTAAATCACAAAAGTACAATAGAAAAGTCTAAAAATAGACATTATGTGTCTTCCCACAGAAGGCCAAAAAAGTTGCCAAGAGGAAATAACAAAATCTATGTGCGTGACTAGTACTCTATATAACAACTGTTGTAATTCAGTTATGTGAGAAAGGGACAGAGAGAAGTATTTTGTAGAAGTCATCATTCATATCCGTAATGAAGGAAAACTTTGTAAATATATGCTACAATTTGACAGAAAGAGTACGTGTGGTTTGTTATAAAATAAGTTATCTGTAACTGTGCTTATAACTGCAAAATATATTTCTTTATCAGTGTACAATTTGAAAGGCTTGGTGCTTTAAACAGACTGCAGATGGAGTCATGCAAAGCTCTGTGTCTCTGATTCAACAGTAAACAGCACAGCAAGACTGTGTGTCTTAAGAATCCAGCACAACACAACATAAAGCAGAGCACACAAATTAAAATACATTTTTCAATGGTGACCCTAACGTTCCTAGCCTGTATCCAAAAACAGGGTTCAGATTTCTACAGTTTTCTGCAGTTTTCTATAGTTTGCAGCAATAATACAGTTTATTAGATGTCTAAATCCAGTGAGACTGCAGTGCAGGAAGGTGAGCAGTGCCATAAATTCTCCAAAAAAGGTACAATACAAAGTTGTAAGACTGAAACTGCCAGTTTTGCTGTACCAACTTCACAAGTGACTACAGAAACTTTTCAACCGTCTACAGTAAAGCAGCTTTGCCATCTGCCTCTCTGTTGACTGGTAAGAAATTTTTCTGGGTTACATACAATATGAATGCCATAGAGGTAATAATGATAATAATAATAATAATAATAATAATAATAATAATAATAATAATAATAATAACAGAATGAAATGTATATACTGCATATTAGCAAATGTAAAACCTTATTAGGGCAAGTTAATAGTAAGGCATTATGCAAATTGATTGCAAGTTAATAGCAAGGCATTATGCAAATGGATTACAATACTTGACTGGTATCTGAAACAAAATCATGTGTGGTATAAAAAAATGTTTATTGTGTGTACAGTGTCATAAAAATACAGTGCATGTCACTATTCAAAGGTTAAACTGTACCGACAAAATTTTAATGGTAAAGAACTAGAAAAAGTTAATATGTTGACATTATATTCAAATGTTAGACAGTTATGTTCTGTCACCAGATGTAAAAGGTTTATTTCAGAGTTGCAACAACAGTCAAATCAGTTCCTGATAAAACCTCTAGATTTTGTTACAAAAGAATGTAATAAACTTCTAAAAGACAGACATTACAATGAGTTCAGGGAGCTTAGACAAGTTATACATACATCTTTTCAAAAGTGCATAGGAGTTTTAGATTCAGCAGAACAGGTTACTAAAGAATGTCAGAAAGATCAGGCACCATTACAGGAAACTTGAACAGCAGTTGCAGGATAAAGAAAATAAATTAGCTGAACTGACAGAGACTGGGGACTTCCTGTATACACAGCTAATTTGTACAAAATAAATATATTTTATAATATGTTTATGTTTTGAAAATGGTTAAGCATACATGCTAAGATCTGATGTATGGATAAATTGTTCTTAAATGTTTTACTTTCATTCAGTTAAAGCAAGACATTTATCAGTAGTACAGTATATAACTGCTATTCTAATAGCGTAGTCAAAAGGTACACAACAGTTTTTAGTGTATAAAAATCAAATGAAAATAGTCAATAACAGTAAATATTTAAAGTCACAAGACTGACATGCTTAAATAAAGATACAAGACAGACATGCATGTATGTTCTCATCATCTAAAATACATCTGTTTCAATGCACTAGAATAACAGATAGACAACAGCAAATATAAATAATGTAAATATAAACATGTGTTAGTTAAGCTAATATCTATTTTGTTTTTTACAATTTGTTTATAATTGTATAGTAACACCACCCCAAACAGTTAAAGCTCTAATAGACAATTAAAAAAAATAAAATCACAGATGGTATTAGTCAAACAGTTTTTATAAAATTAGTAGCAGGGCAGTTAAATAAATAAATACAAAATACTGAAATCCATGTAAGCTAATTGTAAAATAATGGGCCGGATTCACAAAACCTCCGTGTAAGACTTAATATGTCTTACTCGGAGGCTGCAGTTGAATGGTATGACGTCAGCATGCCATGAATATTCATGAGGGCACGCTGACTCATCCGTAACTCTTACATGGACTGAGTAGGCAAGCAGGGGGCGTGTCCGGCTGCTGAGCAGTCTAAAAGTCCACACCCCTGCAAGGTTTTAAAAAGCATAATGTCAACAGACAAGAGCGAGTCCGCGCAAATGTACTTGCACCCAACACCACACTCCCTGACACTGTAAACCCCCATCAGAATTATAAAACGGAAAAAAAATTATTATTTTTTTTAAATCCACAATATAGCTGCCCATATTTGCGCTTGTTTGTGCGGGTGTGCCCATTGCTTAACCACAGTTAGCAATTGTGACACTGAAGAGCATATAAGAACTACTTATGCAAATTAGTCCAAATAGCAATAGCGTAATGGTAGAGCATATGCACAAAGAGAAGGCACTCACGGTTCGAGTCCCACCACTCCCCTTCTTATTTATGTTTTAAATCAGTATTTGAAATAATACCAGACAAATATGATTAAAATTTTATTAAAGCAGTGACATGGCCAATGTATCAGCGAACAAAATATATATTTTGAAAAGACCAAGATATATAATAGCCTGCCATTAAGCAACGTTTTACACAGCTAAACACAGGTACCCATAGTTTAATAGTGCTATACCCATCTAAACAGAGGTGCCCATAGTTTAATAGCACTTTATCCAGCTAAACAGAGTTACCCGTAGTTTAATAGCGCTTCACCCAGCTAAACAGTGTTGCCCATAGTGTAATAGCTCTTTACCCAGAGCAATAGAGTTGCCCAACATTTAAAAATGCTTTACCCAGCACAATGTGTTTGCGTGGACGTGTGTGCCGCGCCAACCAATGCACCGTAGGGCACAGGGGAGCAACGTAGAGCTAAGCTGCTTAAACTCAGCCACACCCCCTAGCCTGTCTAGACAGTATTAAAATAAAAGAATGACCAGGTTTAAACCCAGGACCCTTTGCATCATAATCAAAGTACAGAACCACTAAGCCATGACAACATAGGGGAAACACCCACTATTAACATACATAAAGTTAGGAATGGTAGTTTAACCATTACTAAGCAGGTCTGCAGTCAGCCGAGAATTTTACAAAACAGCCAATCACAAAAAAGTGTGGGAAGCCCCACAGGCGGGAATACATGCCATAACTGATTGTAGCTTACATCTGTGGTCAGAATGTCTGGTGTTGGAGAGGAAGTGCGTTTCCGAGCGCAGAGATGGGGCACCGAGGAGTCCAAATACGTGGTTTGGCACCTAGTCCAACATCATGAGGCAAGACTCTTGCAGGGCCAGTTCCAAGGGATGGAGTACAAGGCAGAGGCTTGGAACCGGTTAGCTCATGACCTCACCAGTGCCACAGGCGTTCCCCAGACTGGTGAGCAGGTCCGTCACCACCATGCGGACCTGAAGAGATGAATGGAGGACCACCTGAACAAGTGGATACAGGAGGCCCATGGGATGCGGGATGCCCCACAACTGAGTATGTAGCCATGGAATGCAGTATGTAAGGATTTAAAATGGAGTATGCATAACGGATAGGAATGTCTCAATATCCCTTCATTTACTTTACAGCTGCAGGTGACTGTGTTACGAATCAGCAAGCCTATGATGATAGGCTGCTAAGGCTGTGCCACCAGGGAGGTTAGTGATTATTCTGCATGTATTATTATATAAAATATGGGAGAGAGCATGAAAGAAAGTGTTGTAGTCCAATAATACAGCCATAAAATGGACTGAATAAGTCCTCTGCATGTACTGTCAGAGAAAAACTTTAGAGAGGCAGAAAAAGAGTGTAGTAACCCATTAAGAAAGGTAACAAATGTCTGGAATAATATCTCTGCAGGCACTGACATATAAAATAATATGTGAGTGAGCCTGGAAAAAGAGTGTGCTAACCTATTAATAAAGGTATAATATGTCGTGAACATGTCTGCCATATATACCGTTAAAACAAATAAAGGAGTGAGCCTGTGGAAAAGTGTGTAATGTCATTAATAAAGGTCTAAAACCCAGAGTGTGTCTGTTTCACTTAGTATGAAATGTTGTTGTACCCTTGCATTATACAAATAGTAATGTGTTAGAAAGTACTGGCAACCCAGAGTTCTGCAGTCCCATCTAAAGTGGGTGATGGAAGTGCTAGTAGCTGTGAAGTAAATTTACAGTCCTCAACAGTCAGTTACTGGCTGGCATGCATAAGTAAATCTGGCACACGAGTAGCATGCGAATATGCTCCCCAGAAATGTAAGTGTGCTTCAATAAATGCAGGGTTCTGTACAATTAGAAGTGAAAATGTCATGTGAAAACATCCAGTTATGTAGATAAAGAAATATAAATGAAACCATGAAATATGTAACAGTAACATCTGCATCCTGGACAGTTAGTATGTGAGATATAGGTCAAGTATAGATTGAACTAGCCAAACCCATTACACAACCTAATGCATGGTGGCAAGTGTAATAATACATGTAGGGAATATACACCTGCAGTCACTAGGAATGTAGTGTAGAAGAAAAGTGTTTATAAGATGTTAATGTTTTTTTTTTTACACCCTACTGTTTGTGCATAAAGCATGCAATTCCACACCTCAATGGGTATGTGTAATCTTAAATATTTGTCGGGATATATGTCCTATTGTTCCATAAATATTTGCACTCATGTTGATGCATGTGCCCTGTTCAAACACCACATTCATGGTGGCCTGTTACTACCAATCATCCCTGCATGTGGTTGGAATAACCACTGTTGTTCAATATATGCAGGTGTTATGTTTGCTGTTCAACTGTTGGAACTGTGGTGTGTTGGGTTAATGGGAATATTACTGCATGCTGTTACAACTAATCTGGAATGCTGTTGTTTATGTTGTAATGAAACACACCGAATCACAGAACGTATGGGAAGGCTAGTCCCAGCAGACCCACCTGTCCCTCCTCAGTTGGCGAGTGCACCTGGCACCAGTGGCTCTGGTGCCCAGCCCGGACTCCCCTCCTCCGTTGATCCTGTGCCACCTTTGGGTGAAAGTGCTGCAGGGGATGGGGCTCATCCCCCCCCGTGCAAGCATGGGCAGAGAAGGGACACCCATCACCCTTCAAAGGGTCTGGGCTGTGGTGCGTAGGGAAATCCAGCGTTCAGTCGCTGATCCCCTATGCCAGCTTGAGGCGAGAGTGGCGTGTCTCACAGGTGAGCCTGCCTGTCCTACTCAGCCTCCAGCACAGCCACCCCCGGGGCTGTGAAAGTGCAGTGGTGACTGCCCATGGGTGGGGATCTCAGTTCCACTGTTACCATCTGTGGGCTCATGGGCTTGCGATTTCCAAACAACCTTCCCCATCAATTGTGTTCACCCACCCCATGTGTCAAATTCCGCCCCTGTATGCATCTTGTTTGTCTTGTCTGTTTGCCTCTCCAACCTACCTCCCCAAATATACCTATTTCCCCTACCTCACTTACCACTCTCACCTGGAAAAAAAAAAGGCAATCTGTACCCGAAAAAAAATTACGCCCCATACATAGCTTCCTATTTTGCACACATGTCCATAGGACATGTACACCGATAATTCTAATTGGCAGTGCAACAAACTATGTTGTCCTCACCCCTCTCTCAGGGGTGGAAGGTCTCAAAACTCACTCCAAATTTTCAACATATGCACAGCTGTTGCTGTTAAAGAAATGGGCAGCTATGGGCCTTCCCTACACCCTTCCTGCACATCCTGAGCTTGTTTTCCTACTGTCTGTCCCTCTCTGTGCCCCCTTTTTTCACCATTTTCCTATCTCTCCGTTTTCTTTTCCTTAAAAGAAATTAGCGCGGGGGTTAGCAGGCATAAGCACTTTTAAGCAGTAGTTAGCGGGGGTGCGCAAGTGTGAGCTTGCATGCGCTTAGCTAAGCATTGCTAAGCATCACGCAAACCCATGCCAACCTGCTTACAACTGCTTAAAAGTGCCTTAGTCACTCTGTATGACAAGGCCCTTGTATTGCTCAGCATCAAAATAAAAATACCCTAGTCAGTCTCGAACCCGGGACCTTGGACTCACCAGTCTGCATGAAGTACCACTAAACCACAGCAGATATACAATAACTTAGTGCTGAAAGCAATTTATCATGCATTACCATGAGTGAATGTAAAGGAAAAATAGGAATGGCATAACACAAATCTTGTTCTGTGGGCCTTAACCAGCAGGTGTTGTTGAACTGCATGACATGACTGTGAAAAGAGAATCAGCCATGCTAGTAGGGAATAAGGTTACAGTAGCAGCTTACAAACCCCACACAGTATCAGAGCAGGATACACACTGGCATATTAGCATAGGTCACAGGCCAGACCTCCCAACAGTGACTGTTCTACAGTGATGACCCTGATTTGTAAACAAATGTTAGCTGTGCCCCTCTGACTCCCTGTGAAATGTACTAACAGTAGGCAGAAAGGTGTTGAATCTCACTTAATAACAAATGTCAATAAGTGAGAGGAGACACCGCTTGCACGTCAGAAAAGGTGTAGTAATAGAAATGCTCTGAATCACTCAAAGTCTGAACTGCAAAATGTCTGAACTTTATCACAGGTGTATCCCAGTTATATGTACCTTTCCCTGAGGCTGTTCAAATATATACGTGAGAGTATCTGAGGCCTGGAAGAGTCAGAAACACACAGGCATATCAGCTTGTCTGCTGTTACACACTCTGCAAATAGCTGTAGAATGAATCCCACAAGCATGCCCTTATGTAGAAGTACAACACAGAAATAGCAAAGGATGTAGCCATGTACTGCTAGCAACCACCTGTGACAATGCCATTGTTCAGGTGCTGAAAAGACTGCTGTGTTGCACAGTCAAAGAATACTAGGCTGACCTCTGTCTACCATCTGGATATGTCCACAGGTGGGAGCTACTCAGACAGACTACAAACCTTCATAGACTTACAGGTACACAGCAACTCTGCATGTTCAGCAAGATAAACATTACACAATAAATAATGCACACTGCAGTTCTGCATCCCTACCCAAAGGTAGTATATACATGTGTAGTCAGGCACAACTAAGGGTGTAGGTAGGCATACACAGTATATAAATATGTCCAGTTGTCCTGAGCAGACTATGCTAATGTCAACACAAACCACAAACTGTTCAGAAGTTAGTAACATACTAATGACAGTATAGCAGTTCACAAACAGTGCATGTGCCTGATATTCATAATTGGTACAACATAGTTAGTTGTCCTCACCCCTCTCTCAGGGGTGGAAGGTTTCAAATATCCCACCTAATGTATTGCATATGCACAGCTGTTGCTGGTAAAGAAATGGGCAGCTATGGACCTTCTCCACACCCATCATGTACATCCCAAGCTGGTGTCCCTACTGTCTTCCCCTGTTTGTGCACCCTTTATCACCGCATTCCTATCTCCCCATTTACTTTTCTGTCAAAGACATGAGCGCGGGGGTTAGCGGGAGTGAGCACTTGTAAACAGTAGTAAGTGGGTTTGCACCAGTGTGCATATGTGTGAGCTTAGCTTAGCATTGCTAAGATATGACAAGCTATGCCAAGCTTAGCTTAGTATTGCTAACATACAATAAGCTAAGCTAAGCATAGCTTAGCATCACTAAGCATCACGCAAACCCGAGCCAACTCGCTTACAACTGCTTAAAAGTGCCTTTGTCACTCTGTATGACAAGGCCCTTGTATTGCTCAGCAGCAAAATAAAATACCATTGTCAGTTTCAAATCCCACACCTGGGACTCACCAGTCTGCATGATGTACCAGTAAGCCACAGCACATATAAAATAACTTGGTGCTTAAAGAAATATAACATGCATTACAAGGAGTGAATGTAAAGGGTAAATAGGAAAGCCATAGGAATACATTGCAATAAAGAAATATAACATGCATTACAAGGAGTGAATGTAAAAGGAAAATAGGAAAGCCATAGGAAAACATTGCAATAAAGACATATGACATGCATTACAAGGAGTGAATGTAAAGGGAAAATAGGAAAGCCATAGGAATACATTGCAATAAAGAAATATGACATGCATTACAAGGAGTGAATGTAAAGGGAAAATAGAAAAGCCATAGGAATACATTGCAATAAAGAAATATGACATGCATTACAAGGAGTGAATGTAAATGGAAAATAGGAAAGCCATAGGAATACATTGCAATAAAGAAATATAACATGCATTACAAGGAGTGAATGTAAAGGGAAAATAGGAAAGCCATAGGAATACATTGCAATAACTACTGTTGTATGCCAGTTAATTCCCTAATTCCAAAACAAAGTACATACTCCCATGTATCCAGTGTTAGCATTAGGAGGTGTGAGTAAACTTACACACTGAGAAGAGTGTACTGGAAGAAGCAACAGTCAGGTTTCAGTACAACATGCATTTCACTGGCTACAACCCAGCTTCAGATATGAGACATATACCAACCTTCTGACTGACACAACAGTGTCCACAGCAAACAAGCATGGTCCCCACCTTGCAAAACTGAAAGGCCTACGCCTACCTAACCTTTCATTTTATAGCAGTGTCCTGAAATCACAGTGAGAACTGCAATTACTACACAGCAGGCTGCATGCAATCACTAAATGGTGGGCACCAATTGGTGCAGAGGCCATCACACGCACATGTGCAGATACCTACAAAAGCAGCCTGTACTTGCTGTCCACACATGCAATAATATCATTGCAGCAACTGGAGAGAGAGAGAGAGAGAGAGAGAGCGAGCGAGAGACAGACAGACAGACAAACAAACAAACAAACAAACAAACAAACAAACAAACAAACAGAGGCAGTTGGAGACCAACCCAATAAATAGCAACAAACAGAGGCAGCTGGATACACCAACCCAAAAAAAAAAAAAAAACAGAGGCGGTTGGAGACACCAACCAAAACAAAAGAAAAACAAAAAACAGAGGCAGTTGGAGACACCAACCGACCAAAACAAAAAAAAAACAAACACAGGCAGTGGAAGACACCAACCTAAACAAATAAAAAAAAAAGAAACATCAACAGGTACAACAGACTGAGGTGAGAAATACAAAGGTAAAGTATGTAACACAGATGTATTTGCTGGCATCCGAATTATGTGTCTGAAGGGTACTCTACATTCTGTGAACACTCCTTATGTGGTAGCAGTCCGTATCTGTATGTATAGGCAGATGTGCATAGGGCAAGAGACATACTGCAACTGTTAGTGAAGGCTGGACATATATATGTATTTGAAGGTTGCTATGTGCACATATCTATGTAAGTTGTAGTGTGTGTGGCATTGAAAACAGCAAGCAGTGCAGGTATATGTCATGTGGTGGTTAAATGCTGTGGGACTGAGTTACAGCCAGTGAGGTCTGCTACGGCTATACGGCCTGAGGACAGCGAAATGCATTCTGCACAACACTGTGCAATATTATTACATAATTGTATGTCTCACAACTGTTCCATAATTAATATTCCCACCATGAAAGGTGGGCAGTATATGTGCATATATGTGCATGCATATGTACAGCAGTGGCTGTTTACAAGTACGTGTGTGTGTATCTATATATATATATATATATATATATATATATATATATATATGTATATGGTTCCACTTCATATCATCGAATTACCATTTCATCGAATTGCAAATCATCGAGACCAAATCGTCGAAAACTCATTTCATTGAAAACTCATTTCATCGACTCTAAAATCATTGAAAACTATGAAGCAACTACAAATAACATTCCACAATGTTTTTACTATGTTTATGCAGGGGGGCAAGCCACCCTGCACCCCCCTTGTGGAGGGCTCCGCCCCCACACCCCACGTAAATAAATATACCAACTCCAAGGTCGCACTACAGTGGTGGAAAAAGGTAATTTCCTAACCCCACTGTAGTGCGACCTTGGAGTTGGTATATTTAATTACAGGGAGGTGCAGGGGGGCTTGCCCCCCTGCATAAACATAGTACAAAGTGTCTGGGATGTTATTTGTAGTTGCTTCAAAGTTTTCAATGATTTGAGATTCGATGAAATGAGTTTTTGATGAAATGAGTTTTCGAAGATTTGGTCTCGATGATTTGCAATTCGATGAAATGGTAATTCGATTATATGAAGTGGAACCGTATATATATATATATATATATATATATATATATATATATATATATATATATATATATATATATATATATATATATATATATATGGGTCTACTTCTTTTGACCTAACTTTCATTTGCCTGACACTCATTTGCCTGAGACTAAATGACTGAAATTTCATTTGCCTGACACTTCATTTGCCAGACACTTTATTTGACCGACAAGTATTATTAGCAAGAAAATGGAGCACTAACTTTTGCTAGCTGAATAAATAACTTTTTATACCCTACTGGAATTGGAATTCGTAATTGAAGTGACAGAGACTGTGGATTTTTCGGCTGTTTTCTCTACCTGCATGTGGACATTTTATATTTTATCAGTATTTTTATACTTGGATGGAGGAGAGTTAATCCCTTCTTTGGTTTGTTGTTCTTTGATTTGTTTTATATATATATATATATATATATATATATATATATATATATCTATATGGGTCTACTTCTTTTGACCTAACTTTCATTTGTCTGACACTCATTTGCCTGAGACTAAATGACTGAAATTTCATTTGCCTGACACTTCATTTGCCAGACACTTCATTTGACCGACAAGTATTATTAGCAAGAAAATGGAATATGCCCCCTTCCCCACTGCAGTGCGACCCTGGAGTTAGAATATATAGTTAGGGGTGGTGTGGGGGGCACAGCCCCCCCACAAGGGGGGGGGAGTGGGGTGCGAAGCCCCCCACTTACTTTTCTGTTACTAAGCAATATTACATCAAAAGTTAACAATATTATATTAAATGAAGTGGGGGGCTTCACCCCCCACACCCCCCCCAACTATATATTCTAACTCCAGGGTCACACAGCAGTGGGGAAGGGGGCATATTCCATTTTCTTGCTAATAATACTTGTTGGTCAAATGAAGTGTCAGGCAAATGAAATTTCAGTCAAATGGGGTCAGGCAAATGAGTGTCAGGCAAATGAAAGTTAGGTCAAAAGAAGCAGACCCATATAATGAACACCAGTGTTGATACTGCAGTGAAATACCCCATTCCAAAACACTTTACCCACTAACTACCAGATAGGTGGTTGCCTGACTAACACTGAAGGTGTCAGAAGGGAACATGGGACACAGGTGGACAGTAGCCTCCCCTTTGATATTCACAGTGCCACACTAGCCTTGCAATCTGTCTATGTGGTACGTGTCATCACAAATGATGTGTCGTGTATGGAAATATAGGTCAGTGTTCCCCTGTGCTCATCACAATGCCCCATGTGGTATGTACCTCACATGACAACTACAGCAAGTGGAAAGGCCACAGATATACCTCACAAAGGGTAATACTGCCCTGAAACACATACCCTATGCAGACTGACTCACATAACCACAGCTACAGTGCGTTGCATACCGTCCACCCAGAGGTTACCTCTGCCGAACATACAGAGGTATGCCACACCCATAGCAGTCAGACAACCACCATGTCAACACCTCACAATCCCACCGGGCTACACAGCCTAGGTCCCTAATCCCCGCAACCTCACTAAACAGCACATGCTGGAGGGATAGGCTCCTATGGGCAAATATGCCATACTCTGGAGTAAACCACCCAGCATGAACAAACAAGGCTCCTCAGTAGCAGATGTCAGACATACCCCTGATGATTGTCTGGGGGATAGGTAACATGCCCTGGGAATCACCTCTGTGTATCCAGTTGACAGGAGGAAGTGAAATCTAATTACATGTGTGTCAAAGGCCAGGGTAACATATAGCTAGGCTGCTGTAGGCCCCAGGGACAATAGCGTATTACCTACTTATGACACAATGCACACAGACATTTACACAGTGCAATACCTGCTATGTGAGGTGGAATGAGTGTGACAGTGAATGTGTGCAAGGTCTGTAATGGTGTGATAGCTAAGTGTGAGGTTGTTTCTGTCATGGTCGTTTGTGTCCTAAGTGTGAGGCCAGAGAAAGATGTGTCAGTTATTGGGCTACAGACATAGTAGGATGGTATATGTTGTGATGTAGTTCCTTGTGTACGACTGTGGTGTCCCATCATAGGCTGAAGCAATACATGCATGCTCAGTAAGTAGTACTGCTGGTGAATCCAGCCGACATTTGAACTGTTGCACCACCTGAAGCTGTAGGCCTAAACAGCACAGTATGGTGTATGTTCACATTCCCTGGTAACACTGTCTTGTGTGTTTCCTGTAGTCTGCACAGATTACATTCCTCAGGCATAGGTATCTGTAAGTAGGGGCACACAGTACTGTAAGGTACACAGGAAATGCTCATCTGTGTCAGCAGACATTTGTGTGTTGTATGAATGTCTGATGTGTGCGTAATGATGCCTGTACCATGTCCGCAATCACATGTGTGATGCAGAGTTTGTGTGTGTACCTAGCAACATGTATACTCTATTACAGCAGTATGCCAGCTATATTAAGAACTGTGCACATATGTTAGGTAGGGGTATGGCATCAATGACTAGGGTGGGTTACTGGTAATACTGTTACTGTACTTCACATTCATTGCAATGGATGACATATTTCTGCATGCATTAACTTGATATGTACCCCCCTGGCTAGGCTGTGCATTGGATCCCAAACAGTGAGCCGAGTACTGGTGTATACTGGTGTGTCATATGGAGTGTGGCAGGCACTGTCAGCCAGTTGTGGGCTGAGCACTGATATGTGGTATTGAATGTGTGTATCCTCTGACAGATGAACAGATGCTATATATGGCAGTTAACTGATATCTGTACTGTATAATGTTAAGTGTGCCACATGACTTGCTCACACATATCATTTACTTGTCTTCCAGGCTTATGGCTCATCACAGGAATCCCTGCTACACAGCTGTAGAGGAACAGGAAATCCACCACAGCCTGGTTCAGCACTATACCCTGCTGTTTTCCAGGGCCAGCCAGCACCAGCAGGAGCGTACTGCACTGTGGCAAGAACTTGTTCATCGGGTAAATGACATAGGCATGCATAACTGGACATATGAGCAGGTACACCATCACTGCAGTGATTTAATTAGACATGTCCGGCGGCATGCATCTGATATCCACAGCTTGCCACAGGTGGTGGGGTGGCCATACATCCCCCCTCACCAGAGTGGAGGAACTGCTGCTAAGTGTGGTGGCTTCTGACCTACAGCAGCAACAACATCACACATGTGTCGTCATGGAGGCCGTAGCCACCCAGCATGGTGACATGGAGCGTGCAGGTAACATGCCCTAGCTGTAGACTACTGTTACCTGTATTGTTAGATTATGCATGTGTGAGATGTGTACAGTGTTTAGCAGTTGTGCTGCCTATTGTGTGCAATACTGATAATTTGAATAGTATCTGTACACCTATGCCTGTTGTTCTACTGTAGTTTAGCACACTCACAGTAGCAATGCCACAGTTGTGGCCACTGACAAACTGTGTCATATTCTTGCAGGTCCCTCTGGTATGACAGCAGGGCAGACGTTACATGCTGGTGAGTGTGTTAACACTTTAAACTTGGTATTGAACTGTGCATGTCATAGGTGAGGTGTAGGCCATGTACACATAACACACCTACACATAATGCATGTTGTGCATGTTTGCTGTGAGGCATGAAATATCTCAGTAATGTCAGTAGCTGCCTCAATCACATGCAATGCACAGAGCATCAGACACAAATGTGGCAACACTGTACTGCACATTGGATAGGCATAGTTGACACACACGTACACAACATAACACGTTTGTCATACGCAGTACACCTCAACATGCTACACATAGTGTAACCGGACACCCGCTGCCAGGTCACACTTCAGTATCCCACATGTCATCCACACACCACACATAATATACCTGAGGGGTAGGGGTCTAGCATGGGGCTGTGCAACACTCCTCAACACATAACACAGTCATGTTAGGCAATTCTCCCTGTTGGGCACCTCACACACCCTTGTGCAACATGGCTGTGTAATTGTGAACTTAGCCACGGCACTGCGGTTCAGGTACAGCATGCTAGGCGGTGGTCTAGCACACTTTAGTGGCCTTGAGTGACCACATGATGCATGATGATGATGGCTAATGGTACTACACCCCATACTGTTACAATGGCCATGTCCAGGATTGGTATCCCATCACGTATACATGCACCACTCATCCCGTGTGTGTACATAGCATGCATGTGCTACACCTGTGTCCACAATTATCTGCTACAGACACAGACACTGCAATCAGACATGGAAATCCATTTGACACACAGATAACACATGCAGCCATGGTATGTATACCTGTGTGTGATGGTGCACAGGACATTGCAGAGCTTATAATACTTGCACAGAAATGTTGTGTCCTTGTACACATTGTGTTCCAGGGTGTAGGCAATCACTGAACATGTACACACATGCACCACAGCCATGTACACTGTCATTAACTATGGCTGTCTACACTCACACTGCATGGATCAACACTTATTCTGCATGCTGACACATGTGACGTGACTGTTTGCCTTGTGATACTGTCACCCACCTTCAACCAGTATTGAGTATGATTTGGATTTCTGTTGTGTGTGTGAAGCTGCTGTAGTGAGGAGTGTGCATGTGTTCCTGTGTGCATGTGTTCCTGTGTGCATGTGTTCATGTGTGCATGTGTGCATGTGTGCATGTGTTCATGTGTACATGTGTGCATGTGTGCATGTGTTTGTGTGTTCATGTGTGCATGTGGGCATGTGTGCATGTGCAGACCATAACATGCGTTTCCTGTCCTCACAGGTGCTGAGGTAGGGGTTGGCGAAAGCTGCAGGTGACCTAAAGCCACTGCCACGGATAGTGGTGATGATGACACATGTATTTTGGCACAGGGAGATTTGACAGGGTCTGTCGTTGGTCCGCCAATCGACAGTACACAGCATTCAACCCCATCTATGTGCACACTCATACTGCCATTACATCCCTCACCACCAATGGCCAGAGGAGAGGGATAGCATACAGTTGGCATTAACCAGGAGAGTGTGGTACCCATGGCACTTGCGTCCCCTCACAGCAGCCATAGCCATAGACCCGAAATGGTACCACATAGGCAGAGGTCCAGGGGTTCTTGGGGGAGCACCACTGGACGTATTGCCCCTGGTAGGCGTGCCCTCACAGGTCTTACAACGACCACTATGTTCCGGGCTGTAATGCGGGCTCAGGCATGTATGGAATGGTACACCAGACAGGGACTTATTGCGCAGAGGGCACATTACACCGCTATCAATGACAGCATCCGTGACCCTGCCGGTGCCATCTGGACGTACACCGAGGTCATTGATAGACATTGGGGGGAAACAATAGATGCCTTCCACAACATATTTTCCTCGAGTCAGGACCGTGCAGGACGGTTGCGATGTCGACGCGGATGCATGCCAGCAATAGCTGGCAGTGGTCACAGACGGCCCACAGTTCACAGCCGCTCCCATAGTGGCAGTACCATGGGGCTGGCCTGTCCATTGTCCATCTCAGTAGACCACGTGCGCGTGGCTCTGGCCAGTCCCAGCTGGGACATGGGTTCAGTTGTCATACCTCTGCCTCTGATGACAGTACCCAGTCAGGGTTGGTACCCGATACTGTCCGTAGCACCCCTGCCAGGCACAGGTACTGTGTCCATGGCCGGAGACAGTGATCTGTACAACCAAGCAGGTACAGTCTGTGGCTGTCCCACAAACCACAGTATATGGCAGCCACATGGTGGAGCTGTGTGCATGCAGACACACACACATTAACCAAGCAACTAGGGCTCACACATACACACACACATTACATCAACATTGGCCCATGTTGTACTGTTGTCCCTCATACACACACACACACACACACACACACACACACACACACACACACACACACACACACACACACACACACACATGTGGATTGGATGGGTCAATGTCAGGCTCTAGCAAACAACAAAATGCCCTGTGCATATGATGATACCTGTGCCACCTCCTGTCATCTGCATTATCAATGGAGGGACAGGCTAACATGGTGCTGATGCACAGGGTGACACTATAGCAGTGTAGCAATAATAGCAAGTTGTCAACAAGGAAGTGTAGCTACGTCCTTGTAGGTATATCTGAGCAGACATTATGCATCAAAGCTCTGTTTGTCAATGTAGCATTGTTTACACCACTGTTAGGTCTGAGTATGTATTATCCACCTATGTGCCACTTGGCTGATGTGTGATGTGTTGCCAGCATGTGTTAGTGAGTGGACAGTACGTGTGTGATGTGTGCAGTACAGATTAGCAAGTGTACATCTGTGAACATGGTGGGTGCGCACTGTCTGGATGTACGTGCATAGTGGACGCATGGGACATGCGGCATACTCTGTTGTACACATTGTTAACATCTCATTGCATCTTTCAATGGCCAGTATGCATTCTACTACAGTTATGTAATAACATGGGTAGATGTGTGTATGACATGGGTTGACACTATGCTGCGGGTGATACCATTAATATCAGTCAATGGTTTGTGGTCTGGTAGTATACACAACCTCAACAGCATGACTATAAGCAATCATTGGATGATATCCTGACAAATGACACACAGTAGTAGGGAACCCAGTATCAATTGGATCCTTCTGGTGCTACACTATAACACTAACCAGTGGTGATGACCGCCACCCATTACTGTGACCACAACTGTGTGTCATATAGCCCCCTTAGGTACATGCAGACACACTAGGGATGTGTCCATCCAAATCTGAGAATGCATGGATTGGCCTACAATGCATTCCCTGGATGGGACGCATATCCTACACAAGGGTATCATACAGACAGATACCTGTTGTGTGATACATGCTGTATAGCAGTATGCCAACTATGGCATAGTCATCCTCATGTGCTAAACATACTATCCCATCAGTACCACACAGGTGGTAGCCCTCAACATGTATGTCGGGTACGATTGTGTACTTACAGACCCATGTTATGTCATGTGTCCCTTGGTATCTACATATCCATAGGTATTGTGGAGTCCCAAGGTGTATGACATAAGACATTAGAGGCCTGAATGCATATCCACAAGGCAGTCATACACCTATATAGACAGTCCATTCTTGGCAGACTTTGTTGTGTATGACCATGTCTGACATATACCCCAGGCATATACCCTCACTCACACTACTCTTAAGTAACTGTCATGGGTGTGTGTGCCACAGATGACCTTGGCCACAGAACACGACAGTGGACGGCCATGTCACATACATACATATGTGACCTACGATCTGAGAAGCAGCGGCACAACCTGTCAATGGAAATACATGTATTCATGTAGTATGCAGGCTTCACACCTATGTACTGATTGAGGGGACATGTACACATATATATTTGCCACGCAGATACCTGATGTCTGCAATGCACTTACTGTTGTCATCATATATGTCATATCATAGTAAAAGCAAAACCCACACCATGTTGACCAACAGTGGCACACACACAGTCAGCATTTGCAGGATTCAAACCCCTACCTAACTATGTTATGATACTAGAGAGAGACGCACTAACACAGCGCGCTATTTGCTTTACTGGCTGGTTTCCTTTCTCCTGCAGTATTTGTAGGATGGTGACATCATCAGACTTTCCAAAGAGTAATGTACCTCTTTTAGTGTGTTTTCACATTCTCCAAAAAGGACACTCCTTTCAAAGACAATTGCACACATACACACAACCCCCCCCCGGACACTCCTTTCAAAGACAATTGCACACATAAACACAACCTCCCCACTATGTTATGATACTAGAGAGAGACGCACTAACACGGCACACTATTTGCTTTACTGGCTGGTTTCCGTTCTCCTGCAGTATTTGTAAGATGGTGACATCATCGGACTTTCCAAAGAGTAATGTACCTCTTTTAGTGTGTTTTCACAGTCTCCAAAAAGGACACTCCTTTCAAAGACAATTGCACACATACACACAACCCCCCCCGCCTCGGACACTCCTTTAAAAGACAATTGCACACATACACACAACCCCCCCGGACACTCCTTTCAAAGACAAGTGCACACATACACACAACCCCCCCCCCACACACACACACACACACACACACACACACACACACACACACACACACACACACACTCACTGTTTGCAGGATTCAAACCCCTACCTAACTATGTTATGATACTGGAAAGAGATGCATTAACATGGTGCACTATTTGCTTTACTGGCTGGTTTCCCTTCTCCTGCTGTATTTACAGGATGGTGACATCATCAGACTGGACATGGTGATGTGTGTACACTTTGTTTTATGCCATTCCAGGAATGGTCCATGTGGGTCAGCAGGTGTCAACAGCTTGAACATGACCTCAGTATCCTTACCTTGTGTGATCTATCTGTGAACACATTGACATTCCATCATATGTCAACACATATTTATGCACAGCTTCTTGGTTTTGTGGATACTACATGTGTCTGGGATGTTGATAAAGGGATATTCAAAGTCTATGTGACACATGTGTAGATGTGTTCATTGATGTATGTCCTGGGTGGCTGCCTTGCAAACAGTCTAGCATGTTTGGGAACCATGATTCGCACATGAACATACCACAGTTGGTGGGGTTGTGTGTGTGTCAGCTTCCAATAGCTCTGTTTATGACTGCAACCATGATGGACTCCATGACCTTGCAGATCAGACCTCATAGGCGTACTGGACTTGACTTACCATGGTATGTTGTGCACCAACACTTGTGGGGAGTGCCATATGTAGCTGTGACACATTCAACGGTTCCACATCCTGTGTAGGGGGTGCGGCTCAGCTGACTGTTCAGGTGCATAATCTGTTTGTTCTGTAGTTTGTGCATGGCACATATTGGGAATCAATGTATTCCACCTGCTGCCATGCTTTTGGCAGTGGGGGTAGTTGCTCATCCATTCTACATGATATCTCCTGGTATGATGATGTGGACTATTGCCAGTGGGGGATGGGTATGTACATATGGGCCTGTCTGTCATGATGTCAGCATTGACACTCAGGTACAGTTGGCCCTGACTCAGGACATATATGGGTGTACATTGATATTTATGGCATAGCTGAAGGAGGTGTCATGATTCAGTCTGGACTCCTTCTCAGCTCCTCTTTACAAAACACTAACGAACATGAGCACTAATCCCTGTTATACTCTTTTACACGCTTAACACCCTACTGATCCTTTGTGATCAGGCTACATAGTATGTCATGATAATATCCTGGCATGTCCAGGGGTTGGTTTTGTGTGTACTCTTCAGTCCAGCTGGTGGATATTGTGATATTGACACAATGTCACATCTGCCTCATGTACACAGACAACCCTCTCCTCCTCCCGACAAACTCAGATATATGTGTGAGATGCACCTATATAGACATACAGGGAGCTGAACTCTCTCGACCCATGACTGGCACATTCTATCAGGTGGTGAAGGTAACCACACACACCACATATCAGTCTCGCATATCCTCTAGCAACAGCACTCAAACCACATTAGCACACATTGACATACTCGGATGCTGTAAATGTACTCTACCTAAGCAGCAGAGACCTCCAAAGCAGAGACACACACACCTGCTACCTCACTACAATACCCACATATCACAAAGTTCACAATGTCAGTGTGCCACACAGTCACTGCCCTTTGGGCTAAACAACACACCTAATACACTTGTAATAGGTGACACATGTTCAGACACACTGATGTACCACTCACCAGCCCTGACAAGGGAATAGTCACTTTGGGCTGTCTGTTGGGTGCCAGGATCTGCCGCATAACACAGGCAGTCAGGTCACTCCAAAGCAAGTACAAGACTGGCACCATCATTGTCCATGCTGGTGTGAGTAACCACAGACGTTACTCCCTGGACCACATGACATGATACATGGAGGTACATTCTGATCATGTTGCCCAGGCCAGTATGACCCTGACCTTGTCTAGCATCTTACACCCACCAATTATGATGTCACAGTATACAGACACACATATCACATTTAACAGTTGGCTAACAAATTTGTTTCATTCATAGGGGATACAGTGTTTGTCAGCGTATGGTGACATGCTCAACATGCCACGTAGCTTCACTATGGACAGCTTGCACCTGTCAACCATGGACTTTGGTATGCTGGCTAAGGCTCTTGCGACCACCAGAGTGCCTTTTTTAAGCAGGGCTCAGAAGACAAACCCACCTCCATAGACATTACAGGTTAAATGAAACTAAGGGTAATGCTGCTCAACAACAGTTGTGTTAACCCCATATTGTGGCCACTCAGGACTCTCCTCAGTATGGAGGAGAGCAATATCTGTGCACTGACAGACACCTGGTTCAGGCTCGCTTATGCACATCAGCACTACCAAGTTATGTTTCATACCATGCTGTCTGACAACAAGACTTGGAACAGACAACACAACTAGGGGGAGAATCCATATACATCACAGATACACACACCTAAAGGTTAGTAGCACTGCACAAAGCATCACAGACCATACATATACAACTACCATTGTGCAATACTGCCTTTCAGTTTGTTGCCTGCTACAGAACACACTCCCAAACTCAGGAACCACACTCGGCTTTTGTGGAAACTATGGAGAATATGAAGGTCTCCACAGACACCATTATATTGTGTGACTTCATATACACACATATTGACTGGGGATACTACTCAAGCCCCGACAACCTCACCCAACAGTCACTACAATTTGTGGACTCATATGCTTTGGCACAACCAGTCAGCACAGCCACAAGGGGGAATACATTTTGGACCTGCTCATCACCAACATGGGGACTCTATGTTCCACACCAGTGATATACCCCTCATTGGTAAGGTCAGAACATACATGTATCTCACAGGACATACATATACCCTCCACACACCCATCCTGGGTAATCTTGGTGAACTTCTCATGAGCCAACATCTCACTTCCCTGAAGCAAGGTGGTATCCTTCAGAGATCCTGAGACAGTGGCATATATGGCTCACACTGCTGCATCCTTTACATAAACATTCTATGGACACCTAGTGGACTGCATGGATTGTGCTATCCCAAATAACAACAAGACCCACTACTACAATGGCAGGGGACCTGTCTGGTAGACCCCAGCCATTAATAAGCTGTAGAATGTCAGGAGGATGCTATTACATGATAGAGCACAATCCCAGACTGGGAAGGTATCTGAGATCTGTACTAGCAGACAGCTACTCATGGACTTTTCTAAGGGCCGCTTCTACCAGACAATTGCACCTGACACGTAGGACTATCACACGGCCTTCTTCAGTTATGTCAGGAACCTGGGTGAACACTCACTGATATGCTGTGAGTTACTGCATACTGACTAAACCTACCCTGAACCCAATGGCATTGCCTACATCCTGGCAAACAGGTTCAGTGCAGATGTCTCCCACCCATCCCCCGTATGGAGAAACTATCCATCCCAACAGAGTATAACCTCCCTGACATCACACAGTAACAGGTGAGTGCTGTACTCCCCACAGCGTACATCACAGTATCAATGTGACCAGATGGTGTCCCAGCCTGCATCATACACGAGCATTATGACAAACGCAACCCTCACATTACATCACTGTTCAATATCAGCGTTACCACAGGATATGTACCCAAGGAATGGCGTACTGCGACAGTGGTCCCGCTCCACAGAGTTGGTGCCACAACGGACCACAGACAATATTGCCCTATAAGCCTATGTAGCCTGTTCTGCAAAGCTATGGAGCATATTGTCATAGGACTCCTACACATAGACATCGGGAACCTACAGACACTGTGTCCTACTCATTTCAGCATTGTTGTGGGCAGATATTGCCTCTTGAACCTGTAGGTATCCTTTAAAAGGCTAACAGGTCCATCAACATAGGGAAGGCTGTCCACACAGCCTACCTGAACCTTGCAAAACCATTCAACACAATAACCCACTGGGCCATTATTCATAGGCTCACCAGTGTCAATTTGGACACATATCTCACACAATGGATTGATACCTAGAGCAGGGATAGCACCCACATGGTCAGAATTGCAGGTGCCATGTCTGACTATACACCAGTTACACATGGCATCCCACACAGCTTGGTCCTGGGATTTCTCTTGTTCAGTATATATTTGTCTTATGTACAGGCTATCACAGGGGGAATATGGCTGAACATGTTTGCACTTGACTGCAAACTGGGTGCAGTGATCAACTCTCCAGCTGCCACATGCATACTCAATCAGGGTCTCACAGAGATGGATGACTGGTGCCTGAGCCATGGCCTACAGCTAAATGCCATTAGTTGCATAGTCATCCCCTTTGGGAGTAACAACATGCCCACACATTGCCACATAGGTAGTACTCCATTACATATGGTAGGAGTTGTTAGGGGTTTGGGGACATCACTTGTTCGTACTGTCGCCTTTAGCATTCACATTGCCAAAGTGGTTGGACACACCTTCTATGTGTGCCACCTTATCCCATATGGTTTCATATCTAGATCGAGTGAGGTCATTGTGCCCCTATACTCATCACATCCATGCTTGGTTACAATGCCACATTTGGGGTGTACCTTACCTGACACCTGCAGCAACTGTACTGGCCATGGGCGGTTCTCACCAAGCAGATCTAGGGACTCACAAAGATGCCCTGCATAGTTCAGATGCAGTAACTCCAGCTCTACTCAGTCGCTTACCACCTACTCAGATATGATGTGTGCCTGTTGTTTACAGCTATACCCAAACCAGAATTACTGGACATGCTCCACCTCAGGATATCCAACTCCCTTGGAGCTACATACTGCAGGGATGTATACCTCAGCACAGATGTTAATAGGACATTGTGGAGGGACAGATTCTTATCCCAGAGGCTCCACTCACTACATAATGTAATCCCAGTTTCACATAGGCAGACCCACCCACTGATCACCTACTGGAGACATCTTGATGACTGTATGGGTGATTGTATATTTACCTCTGGGATATCTTCTGTGTCCCTGCTAGACAGAGGCACACTAGCATAAACGTACATGGGCTATCTTGTGTGACCTACTATTCACACACACAGTGTAGTAATCTGACAGGGTTGCGAATGCCAAACACACTCTGGCTAGGCTTGTACATGCCCTAGGGCAGATAGCCTAGTATCGACCTCTGAACCTATGCTAATGTTCAAGATGCACAATGTTTATTGCTGATACTGTTTGCAGGTCTTTATCATCTTTGCTTTACCAGTTTCCATGAAGAACTTCAGTATCTGCAGAACATATTTGATTATGACATGGTTCCACTATATTATAGATGTGTCTGTTGTCATATAACTGTGTGCACAGGGCGGATTGCTGTATAGTGACAGGTTCCTGGGTTAACACATGCAACTGCCAGATATGCGTGGCCCACTGCTGTACTCAGACATGGCCTAAGTGTGTGAGCATGCCCAGTTCTGACATTCCATGTTTTGTTGCCTGACATTTGTCTCATTTATTCAAGTGTGTGAGCATGCCCAGTGTGACCCTTCAGTATGTTGCTATCTGAGGTCCGCTACATTTGTTGATGTGTGCGAACATGACCAATATTAACCTTTTTACTGTGCGTGTGTTGGAAGTCAAGTTCTGTTCTCACTGCAGGACTCACCTTTGTGTCATAACTCAACATGGATTATGCTGTGCCTGCAGGGTTTCCATGAAATACTTTGCATAGACTTATCAACATTCCGTCATACAGGTGGATCACTGCAATGCTGTCATGGTTTAGTGGTTCAGTACTTTGGCTATAGTGCACAATATCCTGGGTTCAAGGCCCATCACTGCTTTATATTTTCATACTGAGCAGACCAGACTGCTTAAGGGCCTGTTAAGCAAATATGAGCATGTTGGCTTTTGTTTAGCTATGCCCTACTTAGACCAGGCTTGTCCGACATTGCTCAATATTCACCAACATTGCTGGACGTTGCCCAATATTACTGAAGCACAGTTGTGCTAGTTGGTGTGTGCGATTTTGTTTGCATATACTACATGGTGGTAATTGCTGTTTAGCACTGCTTTATATTGCTTAACACATGGCATTCATGCCTTAGGTGGTGCTGCAGGGCTGCCTATGTTGGATGCACATACTACACTCCCTGCACATGTTTGGAAGCCGGTAGTGTCAACTTAGGCATCCCTTTTACTTTATGTGCGAGTCGGAGAGGGGTATCATTTCCAGAGTTCCTACTGAGCCAGTGTATGTGCTATGTGTTGCCTCTTTGCCAAGGCCAAAGCATACTGGGCATGCCTCCTTCTGCCTACTGGGGCAGGCTCAGGTTGTTCCTCCTCTGAGTCACGCTCTGCCTGTGATGGCCTTGGCAATGGCAGTGGGCTGTTTGGCCCAGGCCTATGCTGGTCCTGCTGCAGCTGTTTTCGTGGGATCATATTATGTAGCATAGCACATACCATGACAATTTGGGTACATGTAGTTGGTGAGTACTGCAAGGCTCCACCAGATGTGTCCAGGCACCGGAACCGTGACTTGAGCAGCCCAAACACACTCTCTATTACATTACGTGTTTGTGCGTGTGCCTCATTATGGCTTTCCTGTTCAGGTGTGTGTGCGTTTCTGATGGGTGTCATCAGCCACGATTCCAGTGCATAGCCAGCATCCCCCACTAGGTGACCATGTGGGATGTCCCCATTTGCAAATGTCTGGTACAGCTGCGTCAGATGCCAGATATGGGAATCATGGTTGCTTCCAGGGCAGCCTGCACACACATTCAGTATTATGCCCTGGGCATCACACATGACCTGGCAGTTGATGGAGGGGAAGCCCTTGCGGTTGAAGTAGACCCTACCCCGCTCACCGGCTGGTGCTTTGATGTGTATGTGCGTGCAGTCTATTGCACCCACTACCTCAGGGTATTTCTCTATTTCCTGGAAGAGACGCATATTGCTGGCAAATACCTCACGGGAATTGGGGAAATATACATGATCACTGACATGTGCTGACATGGCATCCAGGAACTGGTGTAGTACCCTGGATGCTGATGCCTGTGATATCCCCATCATATCACCAGTTGGTCTCTGGAAGGTACCTGTTGCTAATATTCTTAGGCCAACACATACCTTGGTTTCCACTGGGATGGGTTCCCCTCTTTTGATTCTGTGTGTGAGGCGTGGCCTGCATAGCTCAACAATTTGCTGCAGGAGGTCTCTGTCCACTCTATAGCTCTCCACTATCTCCAGCTGATGAAGCCCCTGGTAGGTTACCCTGGGCCTGTACACTCTTCTCCATCTCCTCACTGTGGGTTGTGCAGCAGCATTTCCATTGTCACCACCCTCAGCATGTTGCATATGTCGCCTTATAACAGCAATGGCAGCCCCTAACATTTCTTTGTCTCAGTAAAGCTTTTTCAGTTTTCACTTCTATTAGCTTACTGCAGTGTCTGTTGTGAGAAACATAATGGACTGTTGTTGTGCTAGGCTAGGCTGGGCTGGGCTAGTGTACTGCCTGTGTAATTTCCTGATTCTGATTGTTTTCACCTGCTAGGTCTGCTAGTACTCCCTGGTAGCTTCCTACTATCTGTTGTGCTTCCTTTTTCCTTTCTGTTTCCTCAGGGGGGGGGGAGTGCATGCACACAAGCACAAACACGCGCACAGCAGCTAACATGTGCGCACACATGCTTACACGGACTAAAACTTGCTTATTCGGGTTAAACCGCGCACACACCAGTGGAAATGCACTTACAACTCTTTAAACAGCCTTATACATGCTTACTCCGGCTTAAACGCGCACACTCACGCTTACAAGCGCACTCTGTCTTACTCGGGTTTACAGGCGCGCACACAGGTGCATACCCACTCAGCAAGAAACTTTGGTGTTATCCACGGCATACACCTTCCATTTCTTGGCTTTCCCTAGCCTACCTGTTGACACACCTCTTTCCATGATGTCTAAATGAAAGCGGACACATGCCACTCTGCTCCAATAAGCTTCACTTCTTTCATACATACCCCCTTGTGATGTCACCTATCTTCTACTCTGTTACTCCCCATATCCTACTCCTACACTCCACTGACTGTGCTAATTTGCTATGTAAACTAGCGATTCACTACCCTAATACTCATTTACATAGGATTGCCTACTAATGTTTGGTTACATGTCTTAGACTGTGCTTCCCCCCTTAGCAACCTCTACTTGGTGGCCATCTTGTCTTCAGCCTGCCATTCCCTTGCATTGTACATTACCACTTTCAATAAAATCCACATTTGTGGGTTTTAATTTGTAGTATTCTGTGTTTTAGAGCGCAGCCCGTTTGCGCCGTGCTGTGCTACGCTTAAACATCGGAAATCGGCGAAACAAAAATATTTTTATTTTAATTTTGCATCAGGGAACTTTTCCAATGGCAGTATATTTGGCCATTGGCATGCTTCCTGCACTGGATGCAACCTTTATTTGGAGCTGTCACGACTCCGTTTTGCTATTTGCAGAATGGTACTCAGTTGTCAACTGAGTACATTTCTGCAAATAACACTGCTCTTACTCGGACAGGTTTGGGTTTCCTGAATCGCAAATCTACCTCATTTGCATGCCTTTTGCCTGTAGTTGAGGTGATTTGCATGTCCCAGCCCTGTCCGTGTAAGAGCCATTTTAGGAACTCTCTTACACGCCCCCTACAGGCTGTTCCTGGATCGCTCGTCGGAAATGATGGCTGCATGGAGTCTTACTCTACTCTTAGACTCCGTGCAAGCCATCGTGAATCCGGCCCAATGTCTATTCGTGTAGTATAAATGCATAGTTATGCAAATCACAAATACTTATTATATTTCTAAATGTTTTACAACTGTAAGTGTAGTAACAAATGATTTAAAGAAAAATGCTAAAAGGTTAACTATAGTTTACAAAGTTTAAAATGTGAGCTCAGACCTTTCCAGACTAGATTAATAGTTACAGGAAATGTTGCAGATAAGATAAGAAACAAGAGTGATTGCCAAACAAGTGGCTTGAGTTTTTCTAAAAACTTATTGTTATTAAAACATAATTGTTAAAATGTTTACAGGCAACCATATTTGGTAATTGTAATAAAACATCACAATTGTGCATATATGTCACTGATAATCTGTTTGCAAGTAAATGTTAAAAGTAAAAGAAAAAAAACTCATTTGCATCAAGTACAGCCAGCAGATGGGCCATAATATACATACAGTTCAAATCAATTATGCAAAAGGGTATAAATACCTACTAGTAGTAGTAAACAGCAAAAGCTTTATAAAAAAATGATCAAATCAGACAAAATTCCATAGTTTATTAGTAACCTAATAAAGCAAATGTATAACCAAAGTGTTGGGCTGACATACATTCTATTCTCACAACATAAAGTAGATAAACAATACTGCAATGCTGTAGGGGGAGGGGTACTTTTTCAGTTTTACACTGACTGTATAAGCAGTACTGCACAAGGGTCTGAAATAGAGCTACAGGAAGAAATAATATATCATTCCTTCTTGACAATACTCTTTTAGGGGGGGAAGGAAAACAAGTATTAGTGCATTAGAAATACTGGTAAACAGATTAAATCTGAAAGTCCAAGATATTTTATGCTAGTTATTATTATATTGTTTAGTATTAAATTGTATTTGCAACATGTTAAACTGCAAAGCTACACAAGATATGGGTTTAAAATTGCTTTATTACAGCTATACAAGAGAGAGTAAAGATATGTAAAAAACTGAACAAGAATGGTCACTATTTTAATATGTTTTTGGCAAAACAATGTTGGTATAAAAAAGCATGGATATTTTTAATTGCTGAGTATGTAGTTTAAAATAACAGGACGCATGCATTTGGTGCCAATTCCACTAGATATTTCTAAAGAGACATAAACATTTTCTAAGATTTTGCTTAATATTAATGTTATTAAAATTTTAAGATTAGACTAAATGTACTTTACAGTCTTTGTATTTACAAATGCAGAAGAATTCAGTACAGATGATAGTCTTTGTATGTACAAATGCAGAAGAATTCAGAACAAATGAAATTAATGTCTAGTAATGAATATGTGTAAAAAACATGTTTAAAAAATGGGTCCAGGATACCTACTAGATTAAAATGCATGAATAGCAAACAGTCTGTGTAAATACATACTGTACAGAATACATTGTAATAAGTTCAAAAGTAATTTGCCAAGTTGTAGTATCACTAATTTCAAGTTGCAGTTTTATCATTGTTTTTTGGACCACCATTTTATCTGTACTAGTATTGATTACCCCAGCTAGAGAAAAAAATATATTAAAATATTGTACTCATACAGCTAATAGACTAATATGTACATAACATTCTCTAATGTATAAATCATATTTTTTAAATCCTCAAGTATTATCTAAGTCCAGTTCAGTACTTTACCAAGATGTTAATGAGCAGTTCAGAGACATGACCAGAATGGTATGGTTAAAATGACATTAAAACTGTATATTTTCAGCAGTGTATAAATGATTGCAGTAGTACATGGTTCTTGTCTCTTATAGTTAATTCAGCAGTTGCAAAGAGTTAATGGAAAAGTTCTAAGTCATAAATTAAATTCTGTAATTGTGAAATAATAAATCAATCAAGTTAAAAAATAAAATTAAAGCATACACAGCCCATAACTGATGAAATATTTTCAGAAAATGGTCTGCAAAAGAAAAAGTTGTTAAATACATTCAAGTTTTAGTAGTAATACTTGATATAATTGTATTAACTATGTAAAATTGCATTTTGACTTGTATCAAAAGAAGACTAAAGGTTTTGTTTCTTAATGTGTTTTCTATAAAGTGTTTTGAGTATGTTTAAAAAAAAGATGGAATTGTTAGAGATTATGAATATAAGGCTGAAATTAATTCTGTTGTAAATATGCCGAAAGATAAAGCATATAATAAAAAGTTTGCTTGAATATATGTATAGAGTTTAGCAATGTAAAATGTGCATTCATACTATATGTATAATAGACAGGCTTCTCTTCACAGCATCAGAAAAGCCTAACAACGCAATATTGGAAAGCGACTATCATGCTTTTCTCATGTTTGCAGAACAAATATTTAACTTAGCAATACGTGATGTTTTTTCAATAGGAACAGCTTGTACATATGTTTCCTTTCAGATTTCTGTTAATGGCATCCTCACATCAGCAAAAGTGCTTACAAGTAAATCACAAAAGGACAATAGAAAAGTCTAAAAACAGACATTATGTGACTTCCCACAGAAGGCCAAAAAATATACCAAGAGGAAATAAAATCTATGTGTGTGACTAGCACTCTATATAACAACTATTGTAATTCAGTTATGTGAGAAAGGGACAGAGAGAGGTATTTTGTAGAAGTCATCATTCATATCTGTAATGAAGGAAGACTTTGTAAATATATGCTACAATCTGACAGAAAGAGTATGTGTGGTTTGTTATAAAATAAGTTATCTGTAAATGTGCATATAGCTGCAAAATATATTTCTTTATCAGTGTGCAATTTGAAAGGCTTGGTGCTTTAAACAGACTACAGATGGAGTCATGCAAAGCTCTGTGTCTCTGATTCAGCAGTAAACAGCACAGCAAGACTGTGTGTCTTAAGAATCCAGCACAGCACAGCATAGAGCAGTGCGCACAAATGAAAATACATTTTTTAGAGTGTCTAGACCACCAAATTCAAGTGCAGATGACCTAGAGGAATTCATACATTCCTTGCATGAAACAAAGGAGGGAAGAATAATAATAGCTGGGGACTTAAATTTACCAGAGACAGACTGGAAAAGTATTGATTAAACAATGTTAACAAGGAAATTATTTACAACGTATATTCAGGAACAACAACTGCTTCATATTGTAAAAAAAACTTACCAGGGACAGAGCATACTAGACATTGTTTGTGTTCCTAAAGAAATTACTGTTACTTCAAGTCAAGTTTTACAACCATGATGTGCAGTAATCATGGGGTTATAAAGATTAGTTTGTTGCTAGATAATTCTGCCAAACTGAAATCTACACCAATCCACAGAAGTTTAATTACAGATTATATGGAAGCAAAACAGTCACCATGTAAGAGCAACTGGAATTAGGTGTTCAGTGAAAAACTGTATTTGGAATGTGGAAAGTTTTGAAAGAAAAATTGTTTGAGTGCAAAAAAAATAAAAAAAAATGTTTAACATCAGGATCTAGGCATACAGCATCAGGGGGATATATTTCCATAAGAACAAGATATCTGATTAAGGTACAAGATGAAAAAATATAAGAAATGGAAGAGAGGTTGAACTATAACTTTGAAAACTGAAATAAAGAAATTGGACAAACAGATTAAGCATAGTGTGAGACAAGATCAAGAAAACTTTTGAAGAAAATGTATATAAAGATATGGAGCATAATACGAAACCTTTTTGTAGATAAGATGTGGAAGGAGTAAAGACACACAAATTGATAAACTGTGTGTAGATTCTAAAATTTATTCTCAGATGCAACAGATTATAGATATATTTATAAAATTTTATTTAAAACAGTTTGGCTCCACAAAAGGGGGTAATAAGTTGTCCTAGTGACATCCAGGTTCCCCAGATACTGGAATCAAATTAGATTATATTGAAAAAGAGCTGGGCAAACTGGATCCAAACAAAGGACATGGAAGAGACAGAATTAGTAACAATGACCCGAGAACACTTCAGCAGGAACTTATGGTAACATTATATCTAGGTCATATATCTTCAAGATTGGAGACATATGCTTATTAAACCTGTCTAAGGGAAAGGGGAGTAGGACAAACCCAGAGTCATATAGACCCTTTAGTCTACTTTTGTGTTGTGGAAAAATAATGGAGAAGGTAATATTGGATAAGTTATTGTCAGAACTGGAAAGGTTGGGACTTGAAACCATATATCAGCATGCATATGCTGAAAACAGATTTATTACCACTTATAACATGATGTTTTATAACAATATAATAACAGCAATCCATGAATGAAAATACTGTGATAGTGCAGTGGTGCAGTGGTAGTGTCTGCATCACAGCAAGAGGTTTTCCTGTTTGATTCTTGGCTGGAGTGCCTTCTGTGTGGAGTCTGCACGTCCTCCCTGAATTCATGTGGGTTTTCTCCGGGTACTCTGGTTTCCTCCCACATTATACAGACATGCATCTGGAGTGTTTCTCCCAAGGCCACCACTGACAATTGGCTTTGTTACAAGTTGGACTTTCCCGGTAAACAAATGTTAAAAAAATAAATAATTTATATAGATTTAACTTCAGCATTTGACAGGGTGATACACAAAACACTGATCATTAAATTGGTGCAACTAGGTATTGATGTACTCATGATAAGATGGATAGCTGCATGGCTTACAAACAGGATATGGCAAATATACAGCAACTGGACAGGTAAAATCCTTGGTTACAATCAGGGTGTCCCACAGGGCTCTGTCTAGGCCCTTACTTGTTTAGATTCTTTCAGACCCAACGTTTTCATCTGAGGTATTCTACAGTCTATATGCACAGGACATACAATTCAGTATACTGATTTAATGTGTTACAGATATGGCATGTCTGAAAAATAACTTGACTAAATTGACCATTTGAACACAGGAGAATAATATGCTGATAAATACATCAAAAACTAAACATATGAGATTTGGGAGACATAAACTGAAAGGTGAATATTTAATACAGCACACAGTGATTGAAACTATAGACTCATTTAATGACCTGGGTATATGGGTAGATTCAGCTATGAGTTTTTCTAATCATATCAACCAACAGAACTATAGGTTGTATAAAAAGATGTATAAAGTCTAGGAAATTAAAAATGATGAAGTCATTGTTTGTTAGTTACATTAGACCCAAACTTGAGTATGGAATAACAATATGGAAACCCTATAAGAAAACAAGCTTGAGTAAACTAGAAAGAGTACAGCAGAAATATACTAAGGGCATTCTTGGATGTGAAAATTTAAGTTATTATGAAAGACTAAAATATCTGAACTTGTATAGTGTCTCTTACAGATATCTAAGTGAAGATCTTATTCAGGTATATAAGGCATTTAGAGACAACTACCTCTGGGAATGTTTGGGGCTATCAAAAAGTACTAGAAAATTGTCAGACAACATATGTAGAAGATTCTATAGGAATGAGATGTGTACTAATTGGTTTTCTGACAGAGTAGCTGATGCATGGAACAGACTACCAAATTACATTAAAGCAAGTACTAGTTTAGATATTTTAAGAACAGCCTGGACACTTATTGTGGGAACAAGTGTTTTGGTATGTTGATAAGCTAGAAGGGTGTTGCCTGTGCTTGAAATATTTGTATGTATGTATGTAGGGACAGTGGGGGCTAAACCCTTAACAAAACCACTTTTACTCTGTTTTAGTTGTGATGTAGTTTTATTATATTTACTAAACTGTTTTAAATTTTGTGTGTGCTATTGGATTTCTTTCACTTTCTACTAGTCAGTCTAGGTAGTGGAAGTATGTAACTCAAGTTAGCAAGGGGGTATATCATTTTATTGAACCCTATAAATGTGTTCTTTGTCATGCTTTTTTTTTGTTTTATTGCAGATTTTGTGAGGTATTATCATTGGATTAATGATATTTCTCTACAGATTTTCAATGGAAGCTTTGCTTTCTGCAAGCAGAAAATGGATTTAGTTTGGGGGGATATTATATGACAGTTCTTGGAGTATATGTGTTATTTTTATGTTGGTGATTTTAAGAGATATTTTATTTATTTATATACTTTACTTTACTTTTATGCTTTTCTGGGCAGATTGTTTTGTATGGTTTAATGCTGATGACGAAAGGTAGTTTATTTTCATTTTGGTACCGATAAGGCGTCAACAATAATATTTTCAAGGGAATGTCTTTTCAGTATTATGTTCAATGTTTGATGTAGTGTGGGTCTGTGACGTTGTTGTGAAGGAAAATATGTTTTGACTGCAAGCCAAGCTTTTCTCCTCAGATCTCTTGTATAAAATGGCCCTTTCATAGTGGAACTAAGCTAATCAGCAATGCACCATAAATAAATATGCACATGTCATTCCCTTAACAGTCATTTCACTTCATCTAACTCACTTGACCTCTGAGATCCTTTCTTAACCTCTTTGTTCTGTATAACAAACGTTTTATTCATTGTAAGGCTGTTTCTCACTTTTGGCCCAGACTATGGAATTACCTTCCATTCATTATCCAAACCACATATAACTTTATAGTACTTAACAAAGTCCTGCTAAAAAAGAAGTTTTAACAAAGTAATGTGATGTCGATGAAACTAGTTATACCAACTTGTAAATGACTTCTGTTTCAAAAGAGTATTTCTCACAGCTTTACAGTACTTTTTTTGTTATTTTATTTAGCTTTTATTTTTTAAGGGCTCATTATTGTTGAGTTCACTAGGATCTCTAGGCTCAATTTAATTATCCAGTTATGAAAAGAACAAATGAGAAAATTAATATATAGATACATTATTAGATGAATAGATTAATGAATGGATCACCCCATCAATCAATCAATCAATCAATCAATCAATCAATCAATCAATTGATCGATGCTATATTAAGCAAAGAAAAAATTACGCTGAATTCCATGGGTCAGTACCAGTGAACAAAAACTGGTGTTAGTCTCAGTGTCATTTACAAATAGCAAAGATTTCATCCAGCCTTACATGCATGCCAGTCTTATACTTTTCTAGGCAATGCATTTATATTTACAATAAACTGTCATCCCGGCACTGCATAATACATGCAATGTTCTAGCAGTTTATATGCATGGGTCAACAGCAACATATGCTTTGTGTATCCACAAGAGGCACAGACAAACAGTGCTAGAGTATTTTACACAAATGAGCCAGTTATGACTGAGAATACACACATCCAACACTTTTTTAAGTGTGTGTTTGTATAACTTAGAATTACTGGAAGCAGTACTTACGTGAAAATAAATACAGGAAGGAATTCTTAAAGAATTCAGCTCTACTTATGCAGTACAATTAGCAATACCGCATCATAAATAAATGCAGTCATTTTATAACTGCTGTCCTTAGTAGTTAAATAATTATATCTCTTTGCACAATGTACAGAACATCTGAATTATGAGTCTGTATTTTTAAATTTCTGTTTTCATTTTGCAGAGTATATTGACAACTGACAATTTATGGAGAGGGGTAGTCAACAAGGTTGTCTTCATTTCTTGAGTTGTGAATGTGTCTAATAAATGGAGAGAATGCAAAACGGTTATAAAGGGGAGCCTTTTGCACACTCTGAGGCTAAGATCATAGTGGCTACATATAATGCTGTAGGTAAACAGCTGAAGTACAGAAAATGTACATTTTAGCTTATTTTGGATCTGCTTTTTTCATTACAGTGGACATTCACAGTAGCCTGAAAGGAAAAGGTTACAACCAATGCATTTCTGTGAAATATCTGAATCCCCCCTCAGCTTACATGTAAAGAAGCCCAGCTTTCTTCCAGAAATAGTTAAAATGTGCAGCCATGTGGTGCAAAGGGATACAACCGCCCTTTACTGCGCCACATATGACCAGTGTTCGATCAGTGTCATGGGCAATAAAAGGGCCATGGGGGAGGATAGGCATGAGCAGCCAATATTGGTTCAAATAAGTACTAGGCTATCATTCCATGGACTGTTACAAGCCTAGCCAATAATCAGAGGTGAGACTCAAACTCTGTACCTTGTATCTGTGAGGTAAAGATGTTAACAATTACGCCATCCCCTCCATCTTTAGTGCACCAATCCAGGAGACAGTCAGGCAGCCTAAGCTCATGTGCAGAAGTACACAAGCATCTCCTAAAGACAGTGAATGTAGAGTTCACAGGGCTATCACAGGGTGGTAGGAGTTATGGGGTAGAATCACTAGCAGCAGTATGATGCTGCACCAGTATCCTTGATCTCCTCACAGGCCCCAGACATGGGTTGAGTTGAGTTTGGGTGATGCTAAGGTGAGTCTGGTAGACCCAATGAATGAGGAAAGGAGGTGGTAGCAGTTAGTGGTCAGCTGCAAGGAGGTAAAAAAATAAATACTTTATAGCGAAATCAGCTGGTTGATATTTTTGTACCTATCATGGTCCAGTTTACCAGAAGAAAAAGGCAAGCACTATAAGAGGATATAATAAAAATTAAATTCTACTTCCAAATCCATGTTTGACTGCAACTGTCTGTCCTTACTTATTTAAATATTGTACATCTCAACAGCTTTCGTTGTGCAGTACAGTTACAGCTAAAGTAGCACAGCATTGTGTATCTCTTCAGTGGCATGGCCACTGTAGTCACTTTTCTAGAATTTATTTGGCATATACTACCAATGCCACAATACAAAAATACATTTATTCCCAGGTCCTGCAACACTAAATACCATGCCATGAAATACTAAAATGTGAGTACTGAATACTGGGTGTTTCCCTTTTATAACAGCAAGTTTACGTAAACATTGAGAACTGCCAGTTTCTCACGGGATGTAGCCTTACAGTTAGAATACGTAAATAGTGGGGCTGTGAAGAGGTACAACCCCCCCCCCCTATATGGGGGTGGAAGGCTGACTTACCCTTTAAAAATTGTTGTACAGGTTTGTTGTTTTTGTATTTCTGGGATTTAGTGTTTCAGACTAACCCTCCCTGTTGTCTATGGTTCTGGTGATATAATCTCCAGCTTATAAAGTAACTCCTAGTTCAACATACTTCCTTTTTATTCTAATTTCAGCCCTGTCCAGTGCCAAAGAAAAAAAATATTACAGTTGTTTAGATGATGCTGTTTTTTTGACATAATGTAGATTTTGTTTAAAATTTCTCTTCAGAAAGAGAAATGTACTGGACACTACATTTGCTTTACAACTAAATATACTGCAGACAGAATATTTGTATGATGCATCCACAAAGCATTGCTAAACCTTCTAACTTAGTGCAAACAGCAGTGATTCATGATTTTATGCAATATCATTGAACAAATCAAACACAAGCTACAGAGCACTGTTGATATTCACGTACGATAGGAACTATTTCCTGGGCAGGTTTGTGAAATAGGACAAGACTCGTGCTGCAATGAAACGTGGATTAGGAAGTAAAATTTATTTTTTATGATATCCCCTTTCAGTGCTTTATGCTTTTTTTCTAGTAACAAGTCTGAAATGAAAGAAAAACAAAGTGCATACAGCTTGAAATTTTTGGAAGGAACAGTCCTATAAGAAGTATTTAATGCCTTACCTGCTGCCTCGTATTTCAGCCAGGAGACAGCCTTTGAAGCAAGAAGTTCCCAATCATCTTTAACATTTCTGCCATGACCATGAAGCCATATTACAGACAAAAGTGTTGCCCAAAGAGTGGTATCTACTTCCTGAAACAAAAGAGGACAATGGAAAGTGCAAACATTTTAGTTCATTGATCAGGCACTGTAGAATGTGTACTTTCTCCATGACCTCACAAAATTAAATAAACACATATGTACATGCAATTTTCTTACCTAATTCATTAAACACATCTTGCAATTCCAAACTGATGTAGACACTTAACGACCTTATTATGAAAATTACATCTCTGCATTGCTTGTCTTATTGTATAGATCCTGTAAAGAATACTTCCCTAGGTCATGCCCTGGGTAGCTATAACATAATATTTGCTAACATTTCTTCTTTACAGATACTGTTAAAGGATGCCTTCCTGACACATTTTCAGTCATCCATGGGAGAAATTGCAACACAGTATAAGGTAAATTTGAATGTACTTATGTATCCTCTCACTGCAGGTTAGGTCTTAAATAAACAATCTACCTAATGCAGGTCTTCATATGTGCCCTATGTGCCTCCATGCAAACCCATGCTGCTTTCAATGTGATATGCATCCTAGAATTCCTTTATATGACACAACTGCCCCCCCCCCCATCTTCACTAGAATGTGCTTCCTAATGGCAATCCCCTCACTACTCCTCATATGGATGAATAAGCAATGGTTGTTCACTCCAAATTCCTCCAGGAAGTACCTCAGAGAAACAGGCATGCAGAGAAAACCTAGGTGAGCTGCAGCATAGTCATGGACAAATCTTCTATAACATTAGTGCTAGCCATTAATGTCATAGATGAGCCAGACACACAGTTTTGCATATCAGGTAGCCCATATAGCTTAGTGGCCACCCAGAATCATCAGTTGTTTCATAAAGCACTCCTAATACTGAAAAATAGAAAATAGCAGTAAAAATAGCATCACATACACAAAGTATAGAAGTATACATTTTTGTAACATTTATTTTAATATAAGGCCACCTAAGAGAATTACTATATACATCTATTTGTTTTGATTCTAATGTATTAATTTGTTTGCTTACTTTTTTATTTTATGCACTATATAATGTCCTGGTATTTAGGACATCACTACACTGTTATGGATGCTAAACAATTTACTGATTGAATGAGAACTCTGCTGTAAATAAAACAAGGTGTTGCAGATTTATGCTGATATGCGATACATTTACATCGAACAACAGTTATTTTAATTTATGTATATTCTGTTAACTGTGTTGTCCATATTTGTAGAGTATTTTTAGTAGATGCCTGGGAGAAAAGCTCCATCAAAAATACACATAAGCCTGCAAGAGAAGATGTGCTAGAAGTTGGGAAGCATCAAAAGAAAGATAATGCAGTACAGAACCAGAAATGCAGTCATTATATTTCCACAAACGCATAAAACAAAATTACATACTCAAACACACAAAATTCTGCATTCAACAAATTGTTAAAAAGATTGCCTCTGAGACAAAAATTCTCTGAAGCACATAGTGAAAAAGGCTATAATCTTTTGGTGGTCAGCACTTCTGCCAAAAAAAACATGCATTGATGTTCATAAGGTCAGGCAGAGCAACCATTTTCTGGTATATACAGTGTAAAATGAATTATTAAAAGGATAGTTTTATGATCATGTAACAAAATTCAATACAAAAAAATAAAAATTTTGTAATATTACATTTGTGAAATTTACTTCATTACAATCCCATTTTATACTGTTGACAATAAAACTAATTTCCTCATTTCAGTATGAATTAATAATTTCTTGATTTTTAAATGTTTACTAAATGTTCCTTGATTAGTTGAGAAAGGAGAGTTACAAAAGATCCATTATGTAGCTCATGATCATCATCATCTTTTTTCGGCTGTTCCCATTAGGGGTCACCACAGCGGATCACCTGTTTCCATTTCTTCATGTCCTCTGCATCTTGCTCTATCACACCAACCACCTGCATGTCCTCTCTCACCACATCCATAAACCTTATCTTAGGCCTTCCTCTTTTCCTGTTACCTGGTAGCTTCATCCTTAGCATATTTTTCCCAATATACTCAGCATCCCTCCTCAGCACATGACCAAACCAATGTAATCTTGCCTCTCTGGCTTTGTCTCCAAACCTTCCAACCTGGGCTGACCCTCTAATATACTTATTCCTAATCCTGTCTACCCTCGTCACACCCAGTGCAAATCTTAACATCTTTAACTCTGCCACATCCAGCTCAAACTCCTGCCTTTTTGTCACTGCCACTGTCTCCAACCCATATAACATAGCTGGTCTCACTACCCTCTTGTAGACCTTCCCTTTCACTCTTACAGGTACTCGTCTGTCACAAATCACTCCTGATACTCTTCTCCACCCACTCCATCCTGCCTGCACTCTCTTCTTCACCTCTCTTCCACACTCACCATTACTCTGAACTATTGACCCCAAGTATTTAAACTCATCCACCTTCACCACCTCTACTCCTTGCATCCTCACCATTCTTCTATCCTCCCTCTCATTCACACACATATATTCTGTCTTAGTCCTGCTGACCTTCATTCCTCTTCTCTCTAGAGCATATCTCCATCTCTCCAGGGTCTCCTCCACCTTTTCTCTACTCTCACTACAGATCACAATATCATCTGAAAACATCATAGTCCATGGGGATACTTGTCTGATCTCGTCTGTCAACCTGTCCATCACCATTGCAAATAAGAAAGGGCTTAGAGCTGATCCTTGATGCAATCCCACCTCCACCTTAAATGCATCTGTCACTCCCACCGCAGACCTCACTGCTGTCACACTACCCTCGTACATATCCTGTACCATTCTTACATACTTCTCTGACAGTCCTGACATCCTCATACAATACCACAACTCCTCTCTAGGCACCCTGTCATATGCTTTCTCTAAGTCTACAAAAACACAATGCAACTCCTTCTGACATTCTCTGTACTTCTCCATCAACACTCTCTACATCTTAGGTGCTACAAAAGCCATGTTAGGCTGTAACTAACAAATAAGACAGACTATCCAAATTAAAAAAAAAAAATCAGGTATTTTTATATGCGATGTAGCACCATTAGTTATAAGCAAGACTACTGGCCCACCTGAAAAAGTCCAGTAAAATTTATAAATTTTGACATTCTATGTACAGGGCAAGTAAGGAATATCACCGAAAGTGAAATTTTATACTAGATCAGTAACTCAGCAGGGCTTGTATTTGTTCTTTTTGTTCTTATATGAATGTGTTTGAATATATCAGCCAATTAGCGCTGTCTATGAGTTACTACTAAGCCTAATTTAATACAGGCCACTGGTTTCAGATTTAATTGCTTTTTAAAATGTATGTTTGATACTGTAATTTAGGACAATTATATAGATGCATACCTCTCAGCTTCTTAGTGCAAAAAAATCTGAACATGGCCTATAAGTAGGGACAGATTTTAAATACTGCTCTCCTAAACTTAAGCAGTTGCTAGAATAACAGCATTTGTGTTAACCTGCATTTTCTGAAGGATAGGAAGTCATATACTTAAATGTGTGTCATTATTTAGTGACTTCAATCCTTAGTCATTTGCCAGAAGTTTTATGTGGAACAGACCAAAAATATATGGCAAAAATCTGAACATTTTTTTGAAAATCTGGACAGATGACATGTATATACAAATGTGAAATAACAAGACATAATTCTACTTAGTCATAAAACATAAAATAACAGCTTTAGAAGAGATATAAGTGATACCACATGGACATTACCAACTTGTATGCTCCCAGGAGACAGTATTATTGGCAAAACATGTCCAAGATGTAGAAGCAGATAGCATGTGATGGAGATTAATTTTCTGACAGTACAAGAATACTTGTTTAAACACTGCCAGTAAAAAAATCTTCCAAATGGGAAATCTAGTGTTAATGTTAACTGAAAAATCAAAACACTTATATCAAAACTTGTGATGTTAATATTTATTTTCACATTTTATCATAAGGATTGAAAGTAGTTCGTTTTCTTTTTGGTTAATAACCCTGTAAATGAACTGCCTTTTAAATGAATGTCTGATGTAGTAAAATAAGAAAGAGTGGACAAAATCCTGACTAGTAGAAACATACAGTAATGATAAAAGAATTGCCAGTTTAGTTGTAAACAATATAAAGTCAATTATACAATCTGGGGCATGTTTAGTATTCAGAATTGTAGTAATCTTTCTGTATTTGCATCCAGATTTTGTACAAAGATGTGCAAAGGTATCCATAATGGATGCAGTGGTACTGTACTGCAGTTTATGTTACCAATATCTGTATACTATTTTGTTGATGCAAGGTAGATATGAAGAAGAAGAGCTGTGTTTTCACAATTCAGGCCTATTCATTTTGAATGAATTTGGTAGTCAGGGCTGTCATACCATTTGGTTGATTTCAGGTTGGTTGATTAGTATCATTTTATACAAATGAAAACAGTTTTAAAATTGATCTGCTAAGAGTTATACACACAGATCAGGAAAACAGAACTTTCCTTCAAGTCTTGTTATGTATTAAATTATTTGTGGATACTATTAAAGTCTTCCACTGGCATATACAGCTTAAAGCAGTAGTTACTGGCTTAAGACACACTACTGAAGTTGGTTAGTCGGTAATCTGCAATGGACATAAAAACATGTAACAGCATCATTGTTAATACAGCCTGTATTTTCTCTGTGAGATTTATAAGTGTACCATTTATTGGTTTGATTCTTTGTCTGCTAAGTAATTATTTTGTAAGCATTCAAGTATTTACTGAAGGTTAGGTTAAATGCAAGCACACACATTTTTAGAATTCTTATTGCAGTTAAATGTGCTTTGCTTTCTGGTGTGTGTGTGTGTGTGTGTGTGTGTGTGTGTGTGTGTGTGTGTGTGTGTGTGCGTGTGTGTGTGTATGTGTGTGTGTTTAAGTAGAATAGCTAGTGTGAATTTCTCTTACTTCCATTTAAATTAAGTGAGCTGCAAGAATCTTTGATAGTTATGTGACCATACATAAGTATGTTAAACAGCTATATATATGATGAAACAGATGTGAGCAATGACACATATACAATATGCTAAATATCTGTTAATACATAAAGTTCAAACAAAAGACAGAAGATGAACAAATCATGATACACATAATTACTAGTCTAAGCATTTCACCCATATTAGATTCTGATATTCCAAATATTTCCAGTTTGATATGTCTATGGTAGTATATTGGACTACAGGGAATGAAAGATCAAAAGATCAGTGGTGGAGGGGTTGTTTTTTACTCTATTCATAATAGCAAATTAGTAACAAATAAGAATAAAAAAATATACAAATAAATATAAAGCCTGTTTAACATTATATCTGGAAATGTTACTGTAAGACAATAAGTAGGATTAAGGGAATTTAGAAATGGAAATTTCAATACAAATAATGAACACATTAACATGAGGCAACACAGTTCTGCTCTGATTTTGCATCTATCCTGTTTATCTGACTATATACCTTGAACAGATTCACTTTAGCAAATCAGGTTTCCCTGCAGCTTTGAATACATGTGGAGTACATAAAACTCTTATTTGCATAGGTAGGTTTTTCCCAGTTTGACTCCAAAACTGATAAAAGGATTTTCCACAAATTTTTACAGGATGTGGATGTTTGCTTACTATATTATGTCTGAACATAATCTGATTATACCAGATCTTGTTTTTGGGGTACATTCATATTAACTTACTCAACACATCACAATATTGGGTGTGGCAGAAGTGAAATCCACTGCATATCATTCTGTTATATTGCATGTAGCTTCACGTATGTGGAACCCAGGTTTATTAAAATTTTCCATGGCTAGATTAAGCATGTAAAATGCATCAGGTTTTCTATTGATTTCCTTGACTGTTATGTCAACAAGGTATTTGCAGTTTAACTAATGATTTGCTATACTACCTAGGTACTTCTAACTTTGTACATCAGCAATGAAGCTCAATGTAGTTCTTGTACTATTAAATAGTGTGTCTTGTGATTACTGCTAAAACAGTACGACCTGTTTTTCTCATTAGGAATAATTTGATTGAGACTTGATAACTAACAGAATTAAACGCATTTTACAATTCTTGTAGAAGTGAGTTAGTGTTTTCTGCTTTGAGAAGAGGAGTGGCCTGTATATTGTGAAAGATGTAGAACTGTGTAGACTGACAATATGAGGGACTGAGTAAAGATACTTTCAGTAACACAATACTCAACTGGTAGTGCACAGAAATTACATTTTGAAAGGCAGTGGCTTGCACTCACTCATTGGAGGCAGGTAATGAACCAGCAGGTGTCCTTCACTGCATTCAACAACCTTAAGGCAGTATAGTAGTAAAGCATGATCTACAAGGCCAACTGCTTTCCAGAAGAAATGCAGCAGCTGTTAGGTATCCTTTCTCATAGCACGATGTTTGAGTGACTGCTGTGTTTGGCCTTGAATTCAGTACGGATTTGTGCCAGAGTGTAGGGTTGAAGGCAGCATGCAAATTTATGGGGGACTATGTTTCCACTTTTGCTAGTGGGCTAAAGAGATTTATCAGTCAGTAATTTATTCGGAATTAGATAACTGCACTTTTTGATGTTTAATACATAGATATATATATATATATATATATATATATATATATATATATATATGCATATTGAATGGATGGTTAGCTGAACATTCAAAATGTTGTGAGACTTTTTTTATTGTAAAAGGTGAGTGGGACTGGAGGGGATGAGAGCATGTTTGTTTGTGTGTGTGTGTGTGTGTGTGTGTGTGTGTGTGTGTGTGTGTGTGTGTGTGTGTGTGTGTGTGCTAGTCAAGGTTAGGGTTTGTGATAGGTGGGGATAGGTTTCGTATATTTTAGGGTCAAGGTCAGGGTTAAATAAGGGGGCAGATAGTTAATGTACATTTGTGTGTGTATCTGTGTCAGTGGGTGTCTTGTTTAGTGGTAGTGTTACAGGAAGGTTTTTCTTAAGGGTCTATATTAGAACACCGAAATTTTAAAATTTCGAGTGTTCTAATATCGAACCCTGTTAATCGAAAATGTAAAACATCGAACATACAGAACAGCAAATTTTTTCCTAGGGAAAAAAATTTGCTGTTCCAAAACACATACACACAACACAAGCACACCAAACAAAGAGCAATCCACACACATACACCTAAACTCTTACACTTAACTCTACACTAAACTATACATACACCACTAACTATCCACTTACCTTAACCCAAACCCTAACCCTAAGGTCCATCACTATTGCACGGTCACCTCACCCGTGCCCTAACCCTAACTCACCTATCCCGCCCAAACCCTCATGTCCACACAGTCGCACACTTACCTGAACCTGACCCATAACTTTCCACCACAGTGCTAAAAATTCCGAAGCAACAGAAACAGACAACCAAATTCTTTCCCTAGGAAAAAATGTGGTTTTCTGTTTCTTTGATATTTTCAGCATTCCCTGAAAATGGGTCGATATTAGAACAATCAAAATTTTGAATGTTTGGTGTTCTAATATAGACCCTATCTTAAGTTACGGGGTAGGGTCAGGATTGGGGGAAGGGGCAGCATTGTAGATAGGGTTAGTACCCATTACTAAGGTGGCCAGTCTGTAGATGTTCAGCCTTCTGTTTGCTTGAACTTCTAAATACCATTTTTTAACCACCACCTTAAAAATGTTCAGGCATATGCAGGAGAATCACACACACACACACACACACACACACACACACACACACACACACACACACACACACACACACACACACACACACACACACACACACACACACACACACACACACACACACACACACACTCACACACACACACACACACACACACACATATATATATATATATATATATATATATATATATATATATATGTATATGGGTCTACTAGAGTAAACCGACAGCTCACAAGATAGACAACGAGATCACCGACACCACAAGAATGAAAGTGCAAAAACACGAAAGTTGACATGCCCGACAAAGCACAATCCTGACAGTTAACAAAACAAAAAAATTTGCTGTTCCGAACAATGCACACACACAACACAAGCACACCAAAAACCTTATAAACCTACACTAAACCTTACATACACAACTATCTATGCACTAACCTTAACCCAAACCCTAACCCTAAGGTCCGTCACTATCGCACACTTATCTTACCCACACCCTAACCCTTAAGTCCATCACTATCATACACTTATCTTACCCGCACCCTAACCCTAAAGTCCATCACTATCGCGCACTTACCTTACCCGCAACCTAACCCTAAAGTCCGGCACTATCGCACACTTACACAGTCGCGCTCAAATGCAAGCACACTTTTCCCATGTCGGTGTTTTCGGTGTCAGGATTTCAACTTGTCAGGTATGTGCTTCGTCGATCTTCTGGTGTCAGTGATCTCATTGTTGGTCGGTTTACTGTAGTAGACCGATATATATATATATATATATATATATATATATATATATATATATATATATGATATATATATAGATAGATGGATAGAGAGATATAGATAGACAGATATAACTAGACTGATAAAAGCAAACTGCACTAACACTGACACAAATCACATAGATGTTGGCAATTCCAAAAACAAGAAACCTGAAAAGATAGACTGTGAAAACTGAGCAATTAAAAAGAAAACTAATAGTTTCCTTTTCCTATAGCTAATTCCAAATGCTAACATGCTAATTCTATCCCAGGACAAAATCTGTCTTAATAGTGAAACTGTTATGAAAAGAGGCTTTCCTAAGTTATTGTGCAGGATTAGTGTCTGGTTGTAATAATTTCTTATGAGTTCTCAATATAGATGTCAAGATTCACCTATCAAGCTTTGCGCTCAATTTGAATTTCTTAACATTAATGTCTTCTGTTCATAATTACTTAGTTACGATTAGCGACCTGATCATAACACTCTATTTTGTTACAGAATAAATTGAAAATATATAAAGTAACTCTATTAAGATGTTTTGAAACATGATAATTGTGGATATATTTGCATGTGCCTATAATGGAGGGATTGGTATCTCACTTAACTCATTCAATTACACTGAAGAAGTTTCTTGAAAATGGAGAACAGAGAAAGAAGTTTAAACATGGTTTAGGTTCCATCTTGAACAGCTCTGAGTATTTTGCTTTCATCCCAAAAGTAATGCACTCCCTATGCTGCCACAACATACTGACAAATGAAAGACACTTCTTCAACCGAGTGTGTTAAGTCCTTCTTAGAACAGCCTACAATGTCAGGAAAAAAGATGGAAAGTCATTTCAATGCTGCTACTATCTCCTAAGATACCTTGCAGCTGGTCAAATGCTGTATTCTTTTACCATCTCAGAACTATGGAATGCCCTCCCACCTTCTGTTAGAACAATCAGTAATCTTGATGTCTTTAAGAAGTCACTCAGATCACACCTCTCTTCCCTCTGGCAATGTACTTGTGCCAAAATAGTATATCCTAACACCTGATCCACTACTATATCCCTCTACAATATCACTACTTAGGAGCTCTCTCTGACTTGCTGAATTCAACTGATTATGCCTACAAATCTCCAACAAGTAACTATCAAAACTGCTACCCTACCTGACTAACTTCATCCTTAATGATCAAACTGTATTCAATGTTGCTGTGTAATATTTGTAAATAACTTGCACCATTGTGTTTAATATTTATTTCCATGCATTGAGACTGTATATACATACACTCCCCTGGATTCAATAAACTCTGTGCAAGAATAGTGCTATTCTTGCATGGAATAGTTCATGTCCGTGTAGCCACAGCAGCGGGCTTTGCATATTCATGAAGGCACACTGCTGTTTAAGCTACATGGACATGAACCATGAACAAGTGCAGGGGGCATGTTCAAGTAGTACAAGGGCATTGACCACACCCCCTGCACTCAGAAAGTGCAGTACAGCACTTTCTAATCGCAATATGGCATAATATTAGCAGAATTTCTCTAATATTATGCCAGTATTTCAGTGTCTGTGGACACTAAAATGAAATAAATGATCATTTCAGTGTCTGTGGACATTGAAATACAAACAGCAGCAGGAAAGCAATGCAGGGGGTGTGTGACAGGTTCTCTGACACACACCCTGCATTGTAAAAGTGCCATATGACAACTCACAACCTACTAAAGCAGAAAATGTGTGCAAAGGCACAAATAGTGGGCAATAAAGCCCTGAAAAGGGACACATACTACATACTGGCCTCACAAACTTAGAAAGTTGATAGAAAACAGGTCATGCATTAGTATGAATTTCCGAAAGATAGAAGTCTGAAAGTCAAATGTATGCCAGTATTCCCTGACAGCAGTCCATGTGAACAAATGCACAAATAATGAGGGTACAAAACACTAAAAATAGGGATGCCACTTAGATATTGCCCTCACACCCTTAGAAAAGTGGATAGAAAACAAGATATGCCTTAGCATAAATTTCTGAAGGATAGAAGCCTGAAAGTCAAATGTATGCCATTATTTCCTGACTGCAGTCCTCAATGACCTGTCAGAAAACCACAATACACACTATGTAACAAAATAGTTTAACAATAATATAATAAATATTTTTTACATCCTAAGGAATGTTTAAGTGTAGCTAAGTGGGTGTGAGCATTATGGCCCTCCACTTACTATAGCTTAAACATCCCATAGGAAATAAATACAAATATACCGCTAAAATTCCTAAGCCGAGATAGTGTAGTGGTCAGAGTCCTGGCTTTATATGCAGGTGATCATGGTTTGAGTACCAAGACAGGTAAGTTATTTTTATGGGAAAGCAGTGTTAAAATTATTTTTTTAAACTTAAACTATGTAGTAACTGTTTTTTGTCAACCAGGGTAGTGCAGCTGGTAGAAAATATAAGTGTGAGTGAATATAACACGTGAAACCACCCATGTATACACAAGTGTCCCATACAGTATATTCACACCCCTTGACAGTGTAAGGAAAGCATATAGAGGGATGTCATGTAAAGTAAATCATATACACTTAGTAAATGAAGTCATTAATCTGATATATTGAAAAAAAATTAAAAGTGAGCAATGGTTAGCAATGCTCAGCTATGCTTAGCAGGTGTAACCATTGCTAAGATAAGAATGTAAGCAGCAGGTAGCTCAGCTAAGCGGATTTGGCTGCTGTTAAGCAGTGCTCAACAACTTCCTATTTAAGCAGTGTTAAAAGCAGCTTAGTAGGTTTGCACACTGCTTAGCAGAGCTTAACTTTTTCAAAATTGTCCAATGACAGCAAAGGGTGTGAATATTGCACTATTTAAATGGCACAGGCAGGAATACAGCCATAATCTGTTATAGTTAATCTGTGCAGATACAATGGCTAGCGTAGGAGAGGGAGTGCTCTTTTGGGTGCAATGCTGGAGCATTCAGGAGTCCAGTGTCATGGCTGGACTCCTAGTTAAAAACCATGAGGAGAGACTGCTGCAGGCCCAGTACATGGCTTCCAATACAAACTGGAGGCCTGGGACCATCCCACATATGACCTCATCAGTGTTACTGGCATCCCTCAGACTGGACAGCAGGTACAGCACCACTATGCCGACCTAAAGTGTAGGAAAGGAGCACTCTTGGACCAGTGGATCCAAGAAGGACAGGACCAGAATGCTCAAGTAGTGTGTAAGTATCACTATCAAGTAGTTTGTAGCAAATACTAGCCTGAGAATGTGATAGACAGATATGCATAATGTGTGCTTTTCTCCCCCACAGCTGCAACAGAGAGGGCTATGAACATTGAAGCCCATGGTGACAGACTGCTGAGGCTGCACCGAAAGGCTGGTGAGTACAAATCTATTTTGCAGTATATTGTTCAAATAGCTAAGAAGGAGTACATTGCTTACTGCTAGTAGGTACACTGTTACTGTGTGAATGGAATAAATAAAAATGTATGACTAATATTGATGTACAATAAAGACCTTTACAAAAACTGTTGTGTTTATTCTGGTATGTTGTTGTAGACATATGTAGAATGTATACAGGTTCTTCACAGGAAATATGGCTGTGACAGCATACATTAACTGAGGTTCATCTGTGAACAAGCTGCTAAGAAAAACTGCAGATATTGTATCTGTAAAACAAGATATATAGATTAAATGTGAAATATATACTGCACTAAGCTCTGAACCCTGAATAGTAATATGTAAAGTATTAAAGTATGCTCCATGCAGAATTGCCTTGTGTTAAGCTTTGCTTTCCAGATTGCAGTAATCCAAAGGGGTAATGCACAGTACAATAGCTATCTGTCATGCATGTATCACAGGATTACAAATTCACACTGTCTAACCAAGAGACTATTAGGCAGAAACCAGTGAAACAAGAAACAGCAGTTTCCAAGTAGCTCATTGTGATGAGATGCAGCTTCGTTGTTAAATTGCACACCCAGACATGGTTCAAATCCAGGGAGTGGTACTATTAAGATGTGTGCAAATCTACACACAAGGAATCAGGAATAAATGTAAAAACAGGCAGGTAGCGTTAGATATTTTCCCCACAGGTTTTACAGGTAAGGGAATGTTACCAGTAGCTGTATGAAGGGTATACTATTAAACTGTGTACAACTGTTCAATTGTCCCACCACATGCCTGCAAATGGCAGCAGAGTAGGTACACACAATATGCACTCTTCCTGAAGCATACCTCTCAACTCTACAGATATTCACTGAATGTCCAGTTATTTGTCTCAGACTTTTGGTCTGTTTTACATAAAGTATTGGTGTCATGGCAAATCAGTAGCAAATCATTATAATCTGAAATTAGAAAATGATAGACATACAAGTGTCATAAATCATATCCTTCAGAAAAGCCATGCAAATGCAAAATCTGTTATTTTATCAACTTTCTAAGTTTGTAAGAGCAATATCTAAAAATTGTCCATATTTATGGGCCTTTGTCCCACTCTTATGTATGGCTTTGTCCAGCTGTCATGCTCTAAGAGGTTGAGAGGTATGTTCCTGATACATGTCTCTCAAGTGTTACACTGTTATGGCTAGTGGTCACTGCTGCAAGTAGTCCTGGACACAGATAGAAAACCAGTTGATGTATGTCAGTAGTACACTCGTATAACAGCAGTTCAGGGTACCCCTCCTGTGCCAGATATGTAACCCTGACATGTACGAGTCCCCTCTAGTCATGTACCCAGTGTTGTCACAGTTGGCCTCATACCATTGCAGGCTGACAGTTTAATGGGTATGTTTGTACTACAGAAGCTATGGGCCATTGGTAGATGTAAAGTGAGGGCAGACCCATAGAGTACTGAGCATTACTGTTGTGGAAAATAGAAGTATAAACAGTTGTTAATGGACTTTTTGTCTCTCCCCCTACCCCTCATCTGCATCAATAATTATTACTCATATACTACAGGTATGTTGTGCTCCAACCCTAATGCTTGGACTTGTGTTTTATTATTGTTAATATGTTTGATTGCTTGCATGTTGACATATCTTGTTCGATTACCATTGTTGGTGACCTGTTGCCATCCATGTTACCAGCATGCTGTTACTATGTATATTATTGTTCCATTTATGCATGTGTTCTGTTTGCTACGCAACTGTTTCAATTGGACCCCACCCATGCATGCTGTTATAACTAATCTTGAAATGTGTTGTTCATGACTAACCAACATATTTTATAAAACCTCAACACCATAGTATGTTTGGAAAGACAGATCCCAGCAGATCAGGCTGTCCCAACTAATCTGGCAGTGGAACCAGGCCCCAGTCCATCTGGGACCCAAACTGGATCTCCCTCATCCTCTGGTTCTGCACCACCTTCAAGTGGAACTGCCTCAGGGGATGGGGCCTGTCCCCTCCCTGGGAGTGGGTGCAGACAGGAGCCTGTCACCCACAGTCAAGTCCTGGGTTTGGTGTGCAGTACCCTCTGATCTGAGTTTGCAGATCAGTTGCACCAGATTGAGGAGTGCCTGGTGCACTTTAAGGGGCAGGCCACCCCTCCTGTCCAGCCCTGAGCACAGCCACCTTTGGGGATATGAAGGTGAAGTGGTGACTGCCCATAGGTGGGGATCTCAGTCCCACTGTAACCATATGGGGCCCATGGGCTTCGGATTCCCAACCACCCTCCCCATCATATGTGTTTACCCCCTCATGTGTCATATACTGCTCCTGTCTGTTGTTTTGTCTGTCTTGTCTGTTTCCCTACCCAACTTACATCCCCAGATGTACCTACAATCCTTCCCCCCATCCCACTCTCACCTTAAAAAAAAGAAAAGGGCATCTGTCCCAAAAAAAATTATCGCCCCATACATAGCTGTCCATTTTACACATGTGCCCACTGGACACATGTAATCCAGTCCAGTTGGCTTGAAAACACATTTTTGTTGTCCTCACCCCTCTCTCTGGGGTTTGAGTATCCAAATTTACCTCCAAATTCTGTACAAATGCACAGCTGTTGCTGTATAAGAAATGGACAGCTATGGACCATCCCTACACCTGTCCTGCACATCCCTCTCTATTTTTCATATTGTGTTTCCCTCTGCATGCCTCTTTTTCACCACTTTCCTATCATCCCTTTTTCTTTTCTTTTAAAGAAATTAGCATGGGTGTAAGCGGGAGTAAGCAAGAGTGAGTTTGCACTATGCTAAATGAAGCCAATGCAGATTAAGCATCTCTACATTTAACCGTGTGTTAGCATCACTTAGCGCTGTGCAAACCCATGCAAATCCACTTAAAGCCACTTAAAACTGCTTTAATCACTCTGTCTCCATCAGCCACTTTTCTGCCTAGTAACAAAATAATCAGCCTTGCCAAGTCTTGAATCCAGGGCCCTGTACGCCATAGTGAGAGCAATGTACCACTACATAATTTGAGCTGTAGGGGATTTCTGATGCTTTTTCAAACATATTCAGTAGAGTCATTCAACAGTAGGGAAAAGATTCTTGTAGAATCAGTCAGATTTTGTATATACATATATATATATATATATATATATATATATATATATATATATATATATATACACACACACACACACACACACATATATATATATATATATATATATATATATATATATATATATATATATATATATATACACATGTATATATGTATATATGTATGGAGATGCATATATATGGAAAAATATATACAACAATATATATCTATATATATATATATATATATATATATATATATATATATATAAAATGGGTCTACTGCTTTTCATCGAATACCATGTATTCAAAAAAGAGCAGTAGACTGATCAGTTACGCGAAAGTGCAGTTATTCGAAAGTGCACTTTCGCAAACTCAGCTTCAATGGATGGCTCACACCACAGTGGAGGACAGCAGGAAAACATGCTATGTCCTCCACTGTGGTGTGGTAGTTACGGACCTTAGGGTTAGGGCGCGGGTTATGGTAAGTGGATGGCTAGTAGGGCTATCCCCTTACCATGACCCGTGCCCTAACCTTAAGGTCCATAACTACTACACTAAAGTCAGTAGTAGCCCGTTAGCTGAAGCAGGTTTTGCGAAAGTGCACTTTCGATTAAGTGCACTTTCGCGTAACACAGGGTCTACTGTGTGAGTACGAAGAAGTGTATTTTCGAACTTATACAGTAGACCCATATATAATATATACATACACACGCGCATATATATATATATATATATATATGTATATATATATATATATATATATATATATATATATATATATATATACACACACACACACACAGACACACACACACACACATATATATATATATATATATATATATATATATATATATATATAGGTTCATAGGTTCATACTAGGCTATCTGCCCTAGGGCATTTATAAGCCTAGCCAGAGTGTGTGTGGCTTTCACCACCCTTAGGATGAGAATACTATACCCATTAGTTTGCTGTGCCTCTGTCCAGCAGTGACACAGAGATGATTACCGGGGTAAACCTACGATCTCCCATCCACTCGTCAAGATTTCTCTTGAACAGAGTCAGTGAGGGGCTCTGCCTCACATGGACTGGGATTCTGTTCCATAGTGTAGGGAGTCTCTGGGTGATGAATCTTTCCCTCCAGCACGTCCTATTTATATCCATGTTGAGGTTTAAGTCTCTTGCTCTCGTGGCTCTGGTGGATTTGGATTTTTTGAGGTGGAGCATGTCCATTAATTCTGGGTTGGACATGGCCTTGTATGTCAGGCACAGATCACCTCTGAACAGACGGTATGCGACTGAATAGAGCTGGAGTTTCTTCAGTCGGGCAGCGTATGACATATGTTTGAGCCCCTTTATCCTTTTGGTGAGGAACTTTTGGGGTCTTTCCAACTGCTGCAGGTGTTGGGTAAGGTACATTCCGAATGGGGCATTGTACTCAATCATTGGTCTGATAAGTGAAGAGTACAGGGGTACAATGACCTCTCCTGATCTGGATGTGAATCCCTTCATGATCAGGTGGGCAATGTAGAAGGTCTTCCTAACCACTTTGGCAATGTGAGTGTCAAAGAGAGGTTACTGTCAATTTGGGTCCCCAGGTCCCTGATAACTTCTTCCGTGTTTAATGGATTACCACCTATGTGGTAATTAGGGGTTACCTTGTTTTTCCCAAAGGGTATGACTATACATTTATTGGCATTTAGCTTAAGGCCATGGCTCTGGCACCAGTTATCCATTTCTATGAGACCTCTCTGGAGGATGTCTGTGTCTGATGGAGTGTCAATTATGGTGCCCAGTTTGCAGTCATCTGCAAATTTTGTCAGCCACAATCCCCCTATGTTTGCCTGCACTTCAGAAAAATAAATGCCGAACAAGAGGGGGCCCAGGACTGAGCCCTGTGGGACACCACTCGTGACCGGCTTAGAGTCTGACATGGCACCAGCAACTCTAACCCTGTGGGTTCTGTCCTTGAGTCAGTTTGCAACCCATCCTGTGACATATGGGTTTACATCTAAGCTGGTGAGCTTTTCTATGATGCCCGAGTGGGGTATTGTGTCGAGCAGCTTTTGCTAGGTCAAGGTAGGCTGTGTGAACTGCCTTACCCTCATCAATGGCCTTAGTGACTGTTTTGAAAAAGTCGACCAAGTTCAAGAGGCAGGATCTGCCCTTGACAAAGCCAAATTGGGTAGGATCCAGTGTCTGTAGGTCCCCAATGTCTTTATTTATGAGTTCCATTATGATCTTCTCCATAGCTTTGCAGACAAGGCTTGTCAAGCTTATGGGGCGGTAATTTCCAGGGTCCGTAGAAGCACCGCCTTTGCGGAGTGAGACCACAGTTGCCGTACGCCATTCTTTGGGTACGTATCCTGTAGTAAGGCTAAGATTAAACAGCAGCCTTATGTGTGGGTTTAGTTCCTCATTGAGTTTGTGTAGCACACAGCCGGGGACACTGTCGGTCCCATTGATGCTGTGTTTTTGCTTTAGAGAGCAGCTCTCACCTGGGCATCTGAGATGTTTGGGAGGCTAGACTCTGGTGGGATAGATATTTCTCCTTTTGTGGGAGGGGGAGAAATTTGCACTGAACCTGTCTGCCAGTATGTTGGCAATGTCTGTGGGTTCAGTGATTTTTGTATCATTTTGGACTAATTCTGAGCATATCTGGGAGTTTCCACCCAGGTTTCTAACATAGCTAAAGAAGGCCTTATGATTGTCTTTTGTGTCTTTAGCGATTTTTCTCTCAAAGTTGGCCTTGGATGGTTTTATGAGTGATCGTAGTTTTTTGCTAGTATTGATCAGAGATGCCTTCCCTTTTAGGGATTTTGCTCTGTCATGTAGTAGCTTTCTCCTCTTGTTGTAGAGTTTGTTTATGGCTGGAGTCCACCAGACTGGGCGCCTGCCTTTGGTGGAAAGGGTCTTGATTTTATTAGGGATTGCTTGATCAATACATTCCTGGAGGTGCTCGTAGAAGGCATTTGTAAGGGTTTCAGCAGCGTGGGTTGTGGTTTCCACTGGCTCGGGGGCCTTGAAGGATACCACTCCAGTCTTAAGAAGTGTAAAGTTTGCTTTTGAGAAGTTCTTCACTGTGGTCTTTTTTTGCTGGGGTTGGGGGCAGGATGTGGATCTCCAGTGAGATTAATTTATGGTCTGATCTCAAAAATGAGGGATATACTTCTGGTGTGGAGCATTTTGTCCCCATGTTTGTGATGATCAGGTCTAGTATATTTTCTCCTCTTGTGGGAATGGTGACTAGTTGTTCCATAGCCTTTGAGTTTATGAACTCCAGGAACCTTTGGGCTAGGGTGTTGGGGCTTGAATAATGTTCCCAGTCTATGTTTGGGTAGTTGAAGTCACCCAATATGATGGTGTTTGGAGAGACATTCATACTCTCCAGTGTCTTCAGGAAGGCTGTGTGGGTTTCCTGAGTTTGAGAGGGTGGTCTGTAGCATGCTACAAACTGTAGGGCAGTTTTACCTATGGTTAATTGCACCTGGATGGTCTCCGATGCTTTGTGCATTGCCACTAACCTGGAGGTGTGGGTATCCTTTATGAATATGGATACTCCCCTCCTTTTGTGGTTCGGTCCGGATTTTGGGGCCGGAAAGCATGATATGAGGTATAACCTGATAGTGCTGGGGTGCTCTCAGGAGCCTTGAACCAGGTTTCAGTCACAGCACAGACATCAATGTTCTCCATACTGAGGAGGGCTTGAGTGTGCATCTTGAGGTTTAGACTTCTGGCATTGAGCAGTATTACCCTTAGTTTTTTTCCATTTTTGTTTTCTAGGGCGGTAGGTTTATCATTTGAGCCTTGCCTAAAAAAGGCACTATGGGGGTGGCAAGAACCTTTGCCAATATCAGGAAGCCCAGGGGTGACAGGTGCAAGCCATCCCTTGCGAAGCAGCGTGGCTTGTCAAGCATGTCATCCCAGGCAGACAGACATTGGATCCCCTTAGAATGCCAATTATTAAAGCTGATCATTTTGTCTCTGTATTGTGGCATCATTCTTGGTGAGGGTAGGATACTGCTCAGGGTCAGGGTCATACCAGCCTGGGCTACATAATCTGAGAGCTCCTCTATGTCTCTTTTCATGTAGTCCAGGGAGGTACGTCGCAGGTCGTTCACACCGGCATGGACAATGACTGAGTCATACTTGTACTTGCTGTGGAGTGACCTGAGTGCTTGTGTTATGTGGTGGATTCTAGCGCCCGACAGGCAGCTTACTGTGATCTTTTCCTTGTTCAGTCTGGTGAGTGGGACGTCAGTGTGTCTGACTATGGAGTCACCTATAACAAGTGTGTCTGGCATTGTGTTTGGCCTTAAGGGCTGTGACTGTTTAGCACACTGACTTTGAGAACTATGTGTTGCATGTCTTATGTCTTGAGGTGGCAGTTGCTTGGGTGTCTGCTTTGGAGGCCTCTGTAGTTTTGGTAGATTTTTGATCAGTGCCTCCGAGTATGTCTTTGTGTGTTTATGTGTTTGTTTTGCAGTTGTGATAGTTCTATGTGAAACTGGGTTTGTGGTGTGCGTGGTTTCCTTCTCCTCCTGTCTGGTCTTGCCAGTCCTGAGTTGAGAGAGCTCAGCCTCCAGTTTGGCTATATAGTTGCATCTCTCACATGTATTTGTGTTTTGTGGGAGAAGGAGTGGGTTGTCTGTGTACATGAGGCAATTGTAACATTGCCTCAAGATGCCCAGATTCACCAGCTGAACAGGAGAGGATGCTAGCAACTGACCCTTCGACATGCTAGAAAAAGTGAAAAAGTTTGCTGTGTAACTGAGTCAGAAGGGACCTATAGGGAAATGGGTACTCATTCTAGGCTAATGTAGTACTTTGTTTAGTATATAAGTACTTTACCTATATAAAAATGCTTTAGGAGCAAGTGCTGAGCTTTTGAGATAGAGAATAGACTGTTTAGATTGCAAGTAGAGAAGTTCTAAGGGAAAAATTGAAGAGCAGACTTTACAGAGCCAGAAATAGTTTAACCTTGTTTAACCGGCGCTGCCCGATGGTGCTCTATGGGCAACTCAGCTAAATCACGCAAAAGCGCTAAAGCGGGCTTTATAGCAGGGGGTTGAAAAGAGCTAGGAATTAACCCAAAATGGCCAATACACTACAAGTTTCTGGCTGGAACCACTGCTCTAGGGACAAATAGGCTGCTCAGTGCTCCCCACTCCCACTGGTGAACAAAGAAGCTTCCCTTTATCCAAATAAGGATACGGAATAGCACAGGAACCAAGCCAAAGCCCAGAGATCAGCAAACTCTGAAGACTGGACTACTCTAGTTCAGTAAGGCGGGAAAACAAGATTTTTTTTTTTTTTTTTTTTTTTGCAGAAAACAGAGGAAAAACAGACAGTAAATGCTATAAATGCTTTTAAGCGGCTAGCGCACTTGAGTGTGTTAGCCTACAGGTAAAATTAAGCAACAAATAACTTTTTAAAAGTGCAAAACAGTTAATCAACACAAAAACAGTTTAAATAGAATGCAGAGCTGTATAAACAGGTGAAAATGCAGTCGCTAAGCAGTAAATAATCAAAAAGCCAGAAAAAAAAATACTTAAATCAGGAAAAAGTCACTCTTTTGCTCTCTGCTGCTTGTAGAACTCTGCAGGACACCACAAGGAGTGGTGCTGAGTTGAATACAAGCGAAAAAGAGCGCTAAAGCGGGCTTTATATATATATGTGTGTATATATATATATATATATATATATATATATATATATATATATATATATATATATATATATATATATATATATATATATATATATATATATATATGCTCATAACATCTAGTGGAGTCATACCTTAGAACCATACCTCTAAACCTCTTAGTGCAAGAAATCTGGCCAAAGGCTGTCAAAATGGGGTAACAATGGGCCAAGACTAGGGACCTATTTTAAATATTGCTCTTATAAATGTAGAAAGTTGCTCGAGTAACAGGCTTTGCTTCAGCATGTATGTTCTGAAGAATGTGAGGTCTGAAACTGAAATGTATGTCATCATTTACTGACAGAAATCCTCAGATCATCACAGTGATTTACCAGAGAAATAAAAATAATGAATTTGTGGAACAGACCAGAAATATGAGCAATAAACCTGGATGTTCTTAAACAATCCAGCCAGTTGAGAGATATGCTGAGAACCCCTTAGTGCAATGAATCTGGACAAAGCCTAACAAAGTGGTGAGAGAAAGCCACGAAAACAGGGACATAGCTGAAATACTGGAGTAGATAAGCTGATACAGTTGCTGCAGTAATACCCTCCTGTCTGTTCTAACATATTTTGACTGAAATAGCACAAGTCCAGCACTCAGTTACTTCTCACTAGTTAGTGACTTAAATCCTCACATCATCCCATGGATGTGTCAGAAATACACAACACTTATGAGGGCCAGGAAACAGTACAACCTACAAATATCTGGGCATAACATGACATTAGAGAAACTACACTGAACTGCTAAACATGTCACCAAGCACAGTCCAAACTACAGTCAAACTGACACAACACTATCCCAAATCCACTGTGGGGAATTACACTTGTTTTTGCAATATATCAGGCACTGCAGGGATGTAACAGCACTAAAAAACAGACACCAGTGTGAAAGTGCATACCCACAACCAATTTCACCACAGTCACAGTGACATACCGGTAAAGCAAATGAACAGTAGAGTATAAGGACTGTGTGAACAAAAACATCTGTTTGCAACTCACACACTACCCCTACATATACTGGCTCAATTCACAGTGTAGTATGAATCCTGACTGTGGTACAGGACATGTCTCAGTCTTCCCCTACAAACATATACAGCAGACAGACCAGAAACTGAAGCAGCATGCACAGTCAGATAGAAAAGGAGCCATAACACTTACATCTACTGCCCTCCATACACAGGCCAAATAACATTTACACACTACACTCCTATACAATCCTGACAGTCTGTCAAAAATCACCAGAAATACACAGACCTCTCAACTGTACAGAGTCCTACAGAATGTCCAGGCTTTGTCCTCATATATAAGGCCTCTTCTACATAACACGTCTGGCATTCTGATACATAACTGGCATGATATCTGGAATGAAGGCACTAAATGATGATATATCATACCTATCAACCTCTTACTGCATGACATCTGAACAAAGCCTGACATACTTGGGGGACAGAGGCCCAAAAACAGGGGCATAATTGAAATATTGCTGTTATAAACCGAGAAAGTTGCTGGTGTAACAGGGTTTGTTGTAACATATCTTTTCTGAGGGATATGAAGTCATAAAAACAAATGGATGTGACCATTTACTGACTGCAATCCCCAGAGTATGCTACTACTGATTTTCCAAAGACAAAAAATGTCTGAGGAGCACACCACACATAAGAGTCCAAACTCTGGCCATTCTGCAGATAGCCTTACAGTTGAGGGTTACGTCAACCACATAACACTGTAAGACTTAAAATCACACAGAAAATCCATGTCCACACAAACCCTCTTAAACTAGCATTAAATCAACTGTATAACAGCAATACTTACATTCTGTCCCTATGTTTGGAACATTCTCTCCCATTTTGTTGGGCTGTCTCTGCAGTTTTTGTTGTAAGAGGTATTTCCAACTACCCTCTGTGTTGGTGTTGTTCACACACCTCCATGAAGTCCTCCTCACAGGCAAGGAAAAGGGGCAATGCCCACATGAAGTACTCAGTTATAGGAGTGCATAGCCATGCCATTGGCTATTGGAATAACAACACAGCTGTTCTGCATTTATTTAGCAAGTGGGAGACACACTGGTGTACAGGCCATCAGCTGCTCATGAGCATTACCTACAAAAGGCAAGCTGCTGCCTATGTAAAACACATGTATACCCTACATCTTGGAGATAGACAGACAGACAAACAGACAAACAAACAAACAAACCAAAAGAAATCAGAATCAAACAAACTATACTTGGGGGAAAAAAGGTATGTCAAACAAGTAAGCATGTAATGGAATGCAGTAGGGGGTATGTAATAATGGGAAATAGGAATTTCAACAAATATGTCTCAACAGGACTTGCTGTACTGATATATTGTTGATCATAACCTATGGCCATAGCATCTGGATCTGTCTGCAGGGACAAAGATCACAGCTCAGGTCCCTGATTCACCCCAGGAAAGGATGGCTCACATATGACTACTACTGGAGTGTGTGTTGAACAATACTGACTGTGACACTGCCAGGCCAGCCACTGGGATGTTGTAGATATCCATATGTTACTTGTGAATACAACTATGATATACATGTTTGTCTCAGAAATGTGAGACCTATACAGGGTATTTGCATAGTAAACTACTGTTGCAGATGTGTGTGTTGAATTCCATGTGATATACTGAGCTCATACCAGTCCACTGTCCAGTGTTATGCACACTGACCATATGTGTGCCTCATATTTGTAGTTATTTACTCATAGAATTGTGTTATGTCTGGCAAATCATTGTTAAATCTGTGAAGACTGACATTACATCTCCTTTTTCTCTTGGCTGTTCCTGTTATGGGTCATCACAGCGGATCATCTGTTCCCATTTCTACCTGTCCTCTGCATCTTGCTCTGTCACACTGATCACCTGCATGCCCTCTCTCACCATATCCAGAAACCTTATTTTAGGCTTTCCTCATTTCCCCTTACGTGGCAGCTTCATCCTTACCATCCTTTTCCCAATATACTCAGCATCCCTCCTCAGTACATGTCCAAACCAACGTAATCCTGCCTTTCTGGCTTTGTCTCCAAACCGTCCAAAATGGGCTGACCCTGTAATATACATATTCCTAATCCTGTCCACCCTCGTCACACCCAGTGCAAATCTTAACATCTTTAACTCTGCCAAATCCAGCTGTGGCTCCTGCCTTTTTGTCAGTGCTACTGCCTCCAACACATATAACATAGCTGGTCTCACTACCTTCTTGTAGACCTTCCCTTTCACTCTTAATGGTACTCGTCTGTCACAAATCACTCATGACACTCTTCCCCACCCTCTCCATCCTGCCTGTACTCTCTTCCTCACCTCTCCTCCACACGTCAGTACTCTGAACTGTTGACCCCAAGTATTTCAGCTCATCTACCTTCACAAACTCTACTTCCTGCATCCTCACCATTCCTCTATCCTCCCTCTCATTCACACACATATATTTTGTCTTAGTCCTGCTGACCTTCATTCCTCTCCTCTCTAGAGCATATCTCCACCTCTTCAGGGTCTCTGCAACCTATTCCCTACTCTCACTACAGATCACAATGTCATTTGCAAACATCATAGTCCACGGGGACTCCTGTCAGATCTTGTCTGTCAACCTGTCCATCACCACTGCAAATAAGAAAGGGCTCAGAGATGATACCTGATGTAATCCCATCTCCACCTTACATGCATCCATCACTCCTAACGTAGACCTCACTACTGTCACGCTAACCTTGTACTTATCCTATACCACTCTTACATATTTCTCTGCCACTCCTGACTTCCTCATACAATACCACAACTCCTCTCTAGGTTACCCTGTCATATGCTTTCTCTAACTCCACAAAGGAACATTGCAACTCCTTCTGACCTTCTCTGTACTTCTCTATCAACACTCTCAGAGCAAACATCACATCTGTAGTGCTCTTTCTGGTCATGAAACCGTACTGCTGATCACAACTCATCACCTCCCTTCATAACCTAGCTTCCACTACTCTTTCCTATAACTTCATGCTGTGACTGATCAATGTTATCCCTCTGTAGTTATTACAGCTCTGCACATCATCCTTATTCTTAAATTGGTACGCAAACACTTTTTCTCCCCTCCTCACTCATCCTCTCACTTTCCAAGATTTCATTAAACAATCCGGTTAAAAACTTCACTGCCATTTCTCCTAAACACCTCCATGCTTCCACAGGTATGTCATCTGGACCAACAGCCTTTCCATTCTTTATCGTCTTCATAGCTATCCTCACTTCCTCCTTGCTAATCCATTTAACTTTCTGATTCACCATACCGACATCATCCAACCTTCTCTCTCTCATTCTCTTCATTCATCAGCCCCTCAAAGTACTCTTTCCATCTGCTCAACACACTCTCCTCACTTGTGAGTATGTTTTTCTCATTATCCTTTATCACTCATATCTGCTGTACATCTTTCCTAGCGTGGTCCCTCTGTCTAGCCAACTGTTACAGATCTTTTTCTCCATCCTTAGTGTCCAACCTTTCATACAACTCTTCATATGCCTCATCCTTAGCCTGAGCCATCTCACTCTTTGCCATGCACCTCATCTCCTTATACTCCTGTCTACTTTCGTCATCTCTGACAATCCCACTTATTCTTTGCCAACCTCTTTCTCTGTATACTCTCCTGTACTGCCTCATTCCACCACCAGTTCTCTTTGTCCCCCTTCCTCTGTCCAGATGTTACAGCAAACACCTTTCTAGCCAATCTCCCATACTAGCTCTGCTGTAGTTACCCAGATATTCGGTAACTATTCACTGCCACCCAGTGCCTTTCTTAAGTCTTCCCTGAACTCAAGCTCGCAATCACCCTTTTTCAGTTCCCACCATTTGATGCTGCCCTCACACTCCTCCTCCGATTCTTGATCACTGTCATCCCACAGACTAACATTCTATGCTGACTAACTCCACTTTCCCCTGTCACCAGTTTACTGTCTCCAGTCTCCTTCACACTGGCCTCCTGCATAGGATATAATCCACCTGTGTGCATCTTCCTCCACTCTTGTATGTCACCCTATGCTACTTCCTCTTGTTAAAATATGTATTTATCACAGCCATGTCCATCCTTTCTGCAAAATCCACTACCATCTCACCTTCTGCATTCCTTTGCTTAACACCATACCTACTCATCACTTCCTCATCCCCTCTGTTCCTTTCACCAACATTCCCAGAGAAATCTGCTCCAGTCACCACTCTCTCACCCTTGGATACAGTCATCACCACATCTTAAAACTCACTCCAAATTCTTCTTTCTCAAGCATTGTGCACCCAACTTGCAGAGCATATGCACTACAACATTCATCATTACACCATCAATTTCCAGCTTCATCAACATCACTCTATCCAATGCTCTTTTTACCTCCAAAAACACTCTTGGCATACAGTTCATTCAGGATAACCCCTACACCATTTCTTCTCTCATCCACACCATGATAGAACAATTTGGACCCACCTCCGATACACCTAGCCTACCCCGCCCTTCCATCTGGTCTCTTGCACACACAATATATCAACCTTCCTTCTGTTCATCATATTAGCTAGCTCTGTCCCTATACCAGTCATATTGCCAACATTATAAGTCCCTACCCTCACTACCACACTCCTAGCCTTTCTCCTCTCTTCCTGCCATATGAGTGTCGGACATCCTCCAGAGTATGTCTGTGAATGCAAAGGCTACTGTGCTATCAAATGACTTAAGTGTGTTACAGCAATATTAAGAAAGTGTCACTAATTTTGGCTCATCGCCCCCATGTATGTGTGGCATCCTCCAGATGTCCTGCTCTAACAGGTTAAGAGGAATGACTGAGCAGCAAGAGTGTAAATACAGTGTGCCATACTGACATAGAACAGAAATGTATATCAGGTATTACCTGTGCACATGTATGTATGTGTAGGTATACCTGGCTGCCTCATAACAACAGGCATGGGATGCAAAACATCAGGTAAATAAGCTGTACATGTTGTACATATGTGTAATCTAAGTTTCTGTGTATCCAACAGAGTCAGATTTCTACAGTTACTGGTTGTTGCATTGCTCTGACACAGACATGGGTATTAGAATAAGCATGATTATCAGGTTGAAATTGGAGAGGTGTCTAATTGTCTTATGACCCTGTGTCCATGCCTACTGCAAACAGCTATATGACCACCTACATAGTTGTATGTACTCACCAATATCTTACTTGTAAATCCTGCCTCCACCAAGGTAATCCCTTTTGCTGGACAGCAGCAATACACAAACCACATAAATGGTTGCTATATTAGCTGTACAGGGCAAAGTAGGAGCAGGTACAAACTTGTCAGTAAGTCAACATTTGTCTGAACAAGCATATAAGGTCACAGATGGATTTCTGTAAGGCTAACTATCATTACAAATTGGATAAATCCAAGGGCAATCACAAGGCTGTCTTCACATATGTTTTCAGTCTCAGAGGAAACAAACCAACCCACACTGTAATGGTAGTCAATCACATCACATACACACACACACACCATAGCTATAGGCAACCTGCTGCAGACAGGTTTAGGGCAAACATCACCCCCCTGGCTCACCATCAGTATAGGTGTGCATGCACAGCACCCACACCCCTCCCCTCATCATCAAGGAGCAAGTGCATACTGCCTAATCAAAGTCAGCAAAGGCAAGTCTCCATGGGACCTGATAACATTCTTGTCTGCATCCTACATGAATGCAGTATGAAAAAAAAACAAGCAACGCTGATACTGAATAAGTGTTTAATAAAACTAAGCTTTCAGGTCAAACAAACCCTTTATCAGTGCATAAAATACTAACACATACTAACAATTTTTATATATTTTTGCATCCTACATGAACTCAGGCATATGCTTCCAGCTCCATTACACACTGTATGCAAACAAAGCCTGAGCGCCATTGACATCCCATCTGCAATGAAGATGGCCACTGTTATCCCTCTGCACAAACATGAATGATGAATGGTGGTTTATGCAATGTACTGGCCCTCACTGGGGGAACATGACACATCAGGACCAGAAGTGCAATGCAGGTTTATACTGTGTTGATAGAAGACAGGGGTATGATATGGTTGTAAGTGGTGGCCAATGATAGGCAATGTTGATGTGCTGGCTCTGTAAATAACTTTGGGCAATGTCTGAGGTCCTGTGATGTGTTTCCCTGTTTATATCCACTAGGTGACATGCAGCAGCAGCCAGCATATACCGCAGCTGAAAATGCAGCCATCACTGATGCCATAATCCAGCACCATAGGGTGATGTTCTGCCATAACCAATAAGATCTGCAGGTGCGGACTTCCCTGTGGGATGACCTTGTCCACAGAGTTAACACCTTGGGCCACCATGGCTGCCCATATGATCAGGTCAGGCATTGGGCAACTGACCTGATTTGTCATGCCGGGCAAAGGGCTGCTGCTGTGGCCAGGAACCATACTGCTACAGGTGGGGTTCCAGCCACAGAGGCCCCACTTACAGCAACATAGGAGCTTCTTGCCAACCTTGGGGCAGCCCCCACACAACAGCCAACACAAGAAACACAAGTCGTGGAGATGGGTGGCACCCAGGCAATGGACGAGAAGCACCCAAGTAAGGCCACAGTGCACATCAATTTAATCATGTAGCAGTCATACTGTCTTCTCTAGAGTATCTAGATGCATATGTCAGTTCAAACTGCATTTGTGGGTGGGGTTTAATAATACACACAAGTGCACATCCATGGTGAAGGACAGCAAATTGTGTACTATCAGAGTTTGTACTGTACATGTGCAGAAGAGTAGCATTCGTCTTGTACCAATGCCAAATGTGAGTCTGCTGACAATACCTCTCCCCCACAACTACATAGGTACCACTGGTCTGGATGAGGGACAGCAGCCTGAAGCCGGGGAGTATGGGAATTTCCTGTTGTGACTCACCAGTACCTCAGGCATGTTAAGGTCATGCATTACACCATGCAAACAACTGTTACTCTCAGCCGTATTGTGATATCTGCATGTTCACTTGTGGAGGGGTTAACTGCATTGCATCACAGTGTCATCACAGGGGCCTATTTGCAGGAGATGTCACATATCTGTAGCACACCTCACAACCTGTTATTGCAAGAAATCTGGACAAAGACTGACAAAAAAGTGGGGGGCAAAGGCCCAAAACTAGCGACATATTGTATAAATTAGTGTTATACAGTCCATATATGGTGTACACACACCCCTGTTAGAATGCCAAGTATTTGCGATATACAAAAATGAGAGCACAATAAAACATTTCTGCACCTTTCCAACCATTCGTGTGACCTATAACCTGTACAACTCAATTGTAAAACAAACAAATCTGTTCGGGGAGCAATTATGACACATAAAAAATGTACAAGAAGCTAGATTCATACGTGTGCACATGTTGAAGCTAATACTGTGTTGAAGCAGCTTTCAGTATAATTACAACATTACATCTTCTTTGGTACACACCTGCCATCAATTACAGAGACTCTTTGATTAACAGCAAATAACGGTCAGTTTTCCTACCAGGATTATCCTAACATTTACTCAGTTGTCTGCTACAGCAACAGCCATAGTTCACATAGAGCTTATGAACCAGCAAAAAGATCTCATTTGTGAAAGGTATCAACCCAGAGAAGGGTACACACACATTTACACAGCATTGCATATACCATGGAACACAGTGAAGACAGTCATCAAATGTTGGTAGGAATATGAGGCAACAATGATATTGCAAAGAAATGTGTTGAAAAGACAAGACCCAAATTGGTCAGGGAGGCTGCTAGGAGACCTACAGCAACACTAAAGGAGTTGCAGGAATCTCTGGCAAGTACTGGTTGTGTACTACATGTGACAACAATCTCCTGTATTTTCCACAAATCTGGCCTATGGGGTATGGTTGGAAGGTGAAAGCCTTTTCTGACACAGAACAACATCCAGGTCTGGCGTATTTCTCAAGAAAAATACATCAGGTCTCCCAAAAGCATGTGGGGAAATGTGTTATGGTGTAATGAGACCAAGGTTGCACTTTTTGGCCACAATACCATAAGGTTTGTTTGTCACAATAACAACACTGTGCATCACCAAAAGAACACCATCCCCATGGTGATGCATGGTAATGGTAGTGACCTGCTTTGGGGTTGCTGTTCATAAGCTGGAAGTGGGCTTTTAGCCAAGGTAGAGGGGATTAGGAACACTTCCAAATACCAGCCCCTTTTGGCCCAAAATCTTCATGTGTCTACTAGACAGCTGTAGATGGAGAAGAATTACACCTTTCCACATGATAATGACTCAAAACATACATCCAAATCCAAAAAAGATTGTCTTCACCAGACAACAATCAATGTTTTGGAATGGCCCACCCACAGTCCACACCTACATCCAATTGAAAATCTGTGGGGTGTCCTGAAGAGGGCTGTGCAGAAGAGATGCCCTCACAATCTGACAGTGTTGGAGGGCTTCTGCAAGGGAGAGTGTACAAATATTGCTAAGTCGAGATGTGCCCTGCTGATACACACCTTGCCAAGAGGACTGACTGCTGTTATGAAATCAAAAGGTGCTTTAACAAAGTATTAGTTTAAGGGTGTGCAGAGTCATGCAACCAGCCTATTGTATGTATTTCAACTTCTATATGTTACCCCTAACCGATGTGTTTGTTCTTCAATTGGATTGCACAGGTTATAGGTCACATTAAGGGTGGGAAATGTTATCACATGATTTCTGTGGTGTCATGTTATATATCAGACAAGCCTGACATGTTAACAGGGGTGTCTACACATATAATAGCCACTGCAAGCTTAGAAGGTTGTTAGTGTAACTGGTTCTGTTATAACATACATGTACTGCAGGTTTTGAAGTGAAACTCAAAATATGTTATTAATTAGCGGCACCAGTCCTCAGATCATCCCAGTAATGCGTCAGACAAACACAGGATTTTTGAAGAACAGACCAGAAATATGAGCCACACATGTAGACATTCAGTGGCACTCTGCCCAGTTGAGAGTTATGTTCTGCAGGAGTTGCCACTTTGCTATACAGGTGAAAAGCACTTATGTGTACATGAGTACAGTATGTGCTATTTGAAGGCCCATCACCTATTAACACTGCTCATGTATCACAGAGGTGCATATAAGTAGTAACATTAAGTTGAAAGGACTGCACTGTATGATGTCAAGGGCCTGTCCAGGGTATGTAGTGGTCTGACTGTGTTGTGAATGCCTTTTGTGAGGTCTGTGTAATGCCTGTCTGCCACCTCACCTGTATGTGTGTGTGTGTGTGTGTGTGTGTGTGTGTGTGTGTGTGTGTGTGTGTGTGTGTGTGTGTGTATGCGTGTGTGTGTGTATAGCAGCAAATGTTATAGTACAAATATTCATTTACATATATTGTCTTCCCCCACAAGTGGACATGGTGGTCGTGGTCACTCCTGCTCAGAATCTGATGTCAGTGTCTCTGCAGTCTCTGACAATGATGATGGTCATAGTCAGGCACAGGTGGATTTGTCATAGGCTGAATCTGTGCCATCGATTGCCATCCCACTGTCATCCACAATGTCCCCGGAGACAGTCACGATGCCCACACATATCCCAACCCCAGCAGCCACAGATGCTGGACAGTTGGCAGGTGGTGGCATGGAACAGGCTAGTGTGGTGACTATGGCAGGTGTAAGTGTAGACACTGGCTATAGCCAGAGTCTAGGCAAGGTCCCACACAGGTGGATGAACAGGGGTGCTCGCAGGAGGACTGCTGCTCATCAAGCTACTGTTGCACGTGCCACAGCAGAGGTCAGCAGATGCATGTTTCAGGCTGTCATGGATGCACAAGCATGTAGTGAATGCCACACCAGACAAATACTCAGGGTGATGGATGCAACTCTTCCTGATTTACATGGCAACATGCATGACCTTGTTGAGGCCACACGTCAAAATGCTGAGGTCATGACTAGATGGTTGAGTGAGACCTTGGCAATGCTCCGCCATGGCATGTCTGTGCTAGAGAGTGTGGTGTGAGATGGGCATCGGCCACATGGACGTAGGTCAGCACCAATATCAGCTGAGACTCTAAGGGGCCAAGCACCTTTACACTCCAGTAGTGGCAGTGACACCAGCTCTACCAAAAGGGGGTTGCTGTCCACATCACAATGGAGTAGGCCATGGGCATGTGGTCCTGGCCAGTCCCGTCAGGGACAGAGATCCAGCAGACAGCAGTCACCATCAGGAAGCAGTACTGTATCTGGCCTTGTACCTGGTGGTGCCAGTGAGACCCCTGGCATGTCCATTTCCTGTGTCTGTGGCTGGAGATGGTGAACTGGACACCCTGCCATGTACGGTCCACAGCTGTCCAACATACCCCTGTGTAGGGCAGCCACATGGTGTGGCTGTGTGCATACATACACACATACATCTGTATCACAGGCAGGTCACCTCCAGACACACACAGCACCTCTCCACAGCCCAGCTATAGGATATCCCTCCAAACACACACACATGCTGTCAACTGTATGGCCCAGCCTAGCTCTCTGGCAAACCCACACAACACCCTGTGCATATGATGATACCTGTGCCACATCCCTGTCATCCATACCATCGATGCAGGGACATGCTAATATGGGTTTGATGCACAGGGTGAATATAGTACAGTGTAGATATGTAATACTGTGTAAGGTGCTGTCTGCTTCCATTTGTTATGGGTACAGATAAAGGTGTTTCTACCTTATTAGCCATGATGCATTATTGCTGTTAGTACCCCTGACTGAATGTAGTCTGTTATGCTGTATTCTGTTTGTGTTCCAGGTGTCTGTGGGTCTGCAAGCTGAAGCCCTATGGACATTATCAACATGGAGTGTGGCAGAGTGGAACTACACCAGCTGTTTCATAGCCAAGGTCCAGCTTTATATGTACATTTACCAGGTGTATATGCATGCAACAGTGTGTGCGGGGCACTGTTGTCAGACAGTGTGGCTTTGCATACATACCTCTTGTCACAGACAGGTAACCTTCAGACATATCACCTCAGTGTTGTGTAGTACCACAGGCTCATACATACAGAACAAGTTACTGGAGTACTGTCAGCAGGTCCCTCACAAGCTTAGCCATTAGATTAACCACAACAGTTTCACCTGTCAGCGTTTGTTGCCCCTGCCACTTCTTTCCCATACACTCAACCCTGATGCAGTTGGTGAAGGCATGCATGGTACTTTGTATGACAGGTTTATGGTATGTATTCCTGAGTTCACAGGGTGGAACAGGGAGACAAAATGGTATATCCTTTACATACACACAGTAAAGACTGACACAGGGGATGTGCATACAATAACACAAACACAGTTGACAATAGACAGATTAGCAAACCTACATATCTACTTAATGTACTATAGTGCTACATACACAAGAAATGCCCCACATAGATTATATGCGTGGGACATAACCCACTACCTCTTGCACAATGTAATGTTGTGCATGCCTTCATGGATGGTGAGATAACCTACCAGATATAGCAACTGGAGTCATCTATTGCTCCTACAAGCCTGGACAAGTGATAGGGTAACAGACGTTGTATTAGCATGATGTTTCAGTCAGTTATGATATCTGATGCTGGAATTGTGTGTCACTACACTAATGTGACCTATTTGGCAACAATATCATATACATGGCCATTGTTAGGAGACACAGACCACATATAGGTTGCAAACATCTGGATATTCCATAGGCATCTGTACAGATGACTGGTATGGCCTGTACAGCAGTTTAACATGCTGCATGTAAGGCAAATGCCATTAAAATGCTATCTAAAGTAATGCCATCAGGAGGTGGTAAACAGGCATGGATGGTACACACCTCAAAATGGTATAACCCACACAGAATATGAGTCTCACCCAAACACACACTTGCCAGCATTGAGGTTTGAACCCCTGTCTATCTAGTTATTCCTACTATAGTGTTGTACAGTTATCAGATGCAACAAGGACATTATATGATTTCATCTTATCCCAAGGTACTCCTAAGGTGAATGACATCAGCAGGCCTTGTAAAGTAGGGTGATGGGAAGTGTACAGGGTGGTACACACCTCAAAATAGTATGTCCCCCACAGGATATGATTCTCACCCAAACACACACACAGTTGCCAGTATTGAGATTAATACCCCTACCTATCTAATTATTTCTACTACAGTGTTACACAGTTATCAGACTCACCACAGAGATTATATGGTTTTACCTTGTCCCAAGATCTTCTAAGGTGAATGACATCAGCAGGCCTTGTAAAGTAGGGTGATGGGAACTGTACAGGGTGGTACACACCTCAACATGGTATAACACTCACAGTATATAATTCTCACCCAAACACACACACACACACACACACACACACACACACACACACACACACACACACACACACACAGTTGCCAGTATTGAGATTATAAACCCTACTTATCTAGTTATTTCTACTACAGTGTTACACAGTTATCAGATGTGCCATGGAGCTTATATGATTTTACCTTCTCCCAAGGTACTTTTACAGTGAATGACATCACCAGGCCTTGCAAAGTAGGGTGATGAAAAGTGTACTGTGTGGTACACACCTCAAAATGGTATAACACACACACAAAATGATTCTCACCCAAACACACACATTTACCAGTAATGAGATTAGAACCCCTACTTATCTAGTTATTTCTACTATAGTATTATGCAGTTATCAGATGTATTATGGAGCTTATATAATTTCACCTCCTCCCAAGGTACTTCTAAGGTGAATGACATCAGTAGGCCTTGGAAAGTAGGGTGATGGGAAGTGTACAGGGTGATACACACCTCAAAATGGTGTAACACACACACACACACACACAATGATTCTCACCCAAACACATGCACACACACTTATTTGCCAGTATTGAGATTTGAAACCCTGCCTACGTATTTTTACTATAGTGTTACGGAGTTATCTCATGCTGTACATAGCTTACTGGGCTAACAATTGGCCAAAGGTGCTGATAAGAGGAATGACATCAGTAGCTTTGAATACACAAATGCTGGAACACAACACAAACAGTGAACTGTTTGATGAATCTTTTAATTCTGGTACCTCGGCCTTCGCCTTCTCCTGGAATACCAGAATTAAAAGATTCATCAAACAGTTCACTGTTTGTGTTGTGTTCCAGCATTTGTGTATTCAAAGAATGACATCAGTAGGACTAATAAAGTAGGCTCTGGGTGGGATACTTATCAAAATACTTCTTCCTACAAACCTACATACACTTATACACCCACACACACATTTGCCAGATTTGGTAGCAGAACTCCTGTCTATCTAGTCATTTGTACTATAGTATTATGTAGTTATCGCACACACTACAGAGCTTACTAAGCTAACTGGCCAAAGGTACTGATAAGGGGAATGACATCAGCAGGACTGATAAAGAAGCCCACTGGGTGGGAAACTTATCAAAATACTTCTTCCTACAAGCATACACACACATTTGCCAGATCTGATTGTAGAGCCCCGGCTTATCTAATTATTTGCACTATAGTATTACACAGTTAATGCATGCACTATGGAGCTTACTGGGCTGACAACTGGCCAAAGGTGCTGATAAAGGGAATGACATCAGCAGGATTGATAAAGTAGGCCACTGGGTGGGAAACTTATCAAAATACTTCTTCGTACAAGCATACATACTTACTTATACACCCTCACACACATTTGCCAGATCTGCGAGTAGAACCCCTGCCTATCTAGTTATTTGTACTAAAGTATCATGCAGTTATCACATGAGCTACACAGCTTATAGGGGTGATAGGTGTCCAATGGTACTTCTAAGATGAATGACAGCAGCAGATCTTGTGAAGTAGGGCAATGTGAAGTGTACTCAGTGGGAGCAGTCTCCTAATACTTAGACCTATGGACACACACACAGATAGGCAGGTGATGTGAAATTATAAGCACAACCTCAGTACTATTACACAATGGGGCTCACCTTTTATGCTGGCACATGCAACTGTTTACAACTGGTATACCACTGTCCACAGCAGGACATCACTGTATGCCATTCATGGTCTCCATGTGTGTGAATCACTCTGTCTGTGTCCCCCTGTGTCTCGCTCTTTCTATCACTGTCTGTCTCTCACTTCCCCACATCTATGTGTGTGTATGCTTGACATATATTGTTATCCATTGCCCATATATATGTCTGTGTATCACATGCAACAGATGCAGATATATCACATATGGGCCACCTACAGTTAGTTGAGGGTAATTTTGTCTGATGTGTGTGTAGGGACAGTTAAGGTGTACATAGCCGTGTGTATGCACAGACATATACACACAATACAGTTATATAGTACAATGTGGGTTCCGACATGTCCTATGATTCTCTAAGTGTAGGAGCATGCCCAGTGTGACCTTCTATAGTTAGAGTGGGACTCCACTTCAGAGATCAATGTACTCTGGTCCAGGGTTTTGTGTGCTACAGCCATACCTCTCAGGAGTACACAGGACTTTCCTCTGGGTACTGGGTTTGTTTAGCAAACATTTTCTGACATATCTGACACTGCAATGTATTGTGTCATTACCTAGTGGCAGACATCCTCAGATCATCACAGTGCTTTACCAGAGAAATGTTAGTTGTATGATGCGTAGACTAACATTATGAGGCCAGCTATGTACATTTTTGCCCAACAAGGCCAGTTGTGAAGTGTGGCTACAAACAGTTGAGTGATGATGTGCTGTGTAAACAGCCCAGCAATGTGGTGATATACTGGCTGGGCATCTCCTGCTTGTGTGGTATCTTTCTAACCTGAAATGTCATACCCTGGTGTGGCCATAACTCTCACCTGTACATTTTTTAGCAGATTGTCCAGGTGTTTGGCTGGAGGTTTCATCCAGTCTACATAAACTTGTGTTTTTATGGCAAGTTAGTTACATATGATTGAAGAATGATGTTACAAAATAATGACAGACATTACTGTTTCAGACTACATAACCTTCAGACAATTCCTGCTTCTGCAAACCCCTCACCCTACCCACTTTCTCAGTATGTAAGGGTGATATTTACAACACTTGCCTATCATTGTGCCTTTGTTCCACTTTAATTTCTGCCCTAGTCCAGATATCTTGCTGTCAGAGGTTGGGAGTTATGGGTGTGGGTACATAGTGCATTCTACTGTGCAGGCATGTCCATTATATGTAAAAGCAAACATAAAAAAATGTTTATTGTAAATAACCACTAACAGTACCAAAATGCACTATATTCACAAAAGCCTTAGCACCTCAGCTACACAGTCTTCAAGAAGTCCATTATATGTATAGTATATTCCACATAGCACTGTGACTTCCAGGTATGTCATTGGAAGAGCAGTAGGTGTCACTGGCATGCATAATTGTTGACACTGCAGTTTTCTGAAAATGGCCTTGTCAAAGAAAGTACTTTCCCTAGGGCACTACAAGACAACAACCAGGAGGACGTGCTGGCTAGATCCTGACAGTATTAGCAACAAATACACATAGCTCATTTATCCCTGCATATCGTGGACATGTAACATGTTTTCATATATACTGAGATAGCCCTGCCAATGTGTGATATGCTGCTATTTCCCTGCAAACATGCATGTTATTGCATTTCTGTGGGTATATGGGGGGCAAACCTGTCAACTGTACACATTTGCACAGACTGAGCTGATATTTGCTTTACATTTTGGTTCCATTAACCATACTATTGTGCCTTGTGTTGGGGACTAGAAGCATATTAGTAAAGACCACAGGTCAGATTTTAATGGCATACATTTGAGTTTCAGACTTCTTACCCTTCATAGCCTTACTACAATTGTGAGACCTGCTGTGCTATCACTGTGTGAGTCTGTAGTGGATTAATTCAACATTGATGCCATTTGTGGGCCTTTGCCAGACATTTCTCTCTGGTTGCTGTGTCAGTCTGAGGGGTGGGTATGGGACCCCCACACATTGACATCCACGCCTGTGACCTATGACCCCCAGTTAGTTGGCCCCACACATATACCTCAGTGGAATGTATCACCTTGGGTACTACTGCATAGTGTGGGGAGGCCAGTAATGGTCAGATATTTCCTGGTGTCCCACATAGCTGTAAGTTGTCTGCTGCTATGCCAGCAGGCCTCCCTATTCCCTTGCATGTATGCAGCAATACCATACATATGCTATCAGAACATTGTAATACATGTCATTTGTTGTTAAGACGACTGACTTACCTTGTGCCTGTAGCAGTTGTATGGATGGTGCTTGAGGATGCCTATGTTGGTTGCAGGCATTACACTGCCTATACATGTTAAGTTACAGGTAGTATGATGTGTGTCATCCATTTTTACTGTGTGTGCGAGTAGAGAGAGGTGTCACTCCTTGGGTGCCTACAGTGTCAGTGTGTGTGCTAAGTACTGCCTCTTTACCAAGGCCAGGCCATACTGGGCACACCTCTGTCTGTCTACAGGGGCTGGCCCAGGGTGTTCCTCATCTGAATCTCTCTGTGCCTGCGGGGACCTTGGCAATGGTGAGGGCTGTGTGGCCCTTCTCCATATTGTTCCTGCTGCAGCTGTTTCTGCAGGATCATATTGTGTAGCATGGCACATAATATGAACATGTGTGCACATATGGCTGGAGAGTACTGCCAGGCTCCCACAAATATGTGAAGGTAGCAAAACCATGACTTGAGCATCCCAAACACATGCTCTATAATTATCCTGGTTTGTGCATGTGACTCATTATGGCATTCTTGTGTGCATTTCTGATGGGTGTCATCATCCACGGCTCCAGTGCATCCCCCACCAGATGGCCATACCAAATGTCCCTCCTGGCAAATCCCTGATAGAGCTGTGAGAAATGCCAGAAGTGGGAGTCATGATAGCTTCCAGGGCCGCCAACACACACATTCATGATAATGCCCTGGGCATTGCACACAATCTTGCAGTTGATGGAGGGGAAGCCCTTGAGGTTTATGTAGACCCTACCCTGCTCACTGGGTGGTGCTTTGATGTGGATTTGCATGCAGCCTATAGCACTCAGTATCTCTGGGTATTCAACTACATGGTGGAAGAGGTGCATATTGCTAGTCAACTCTTCACAGGTATGGGGGAAGTATATGTGCTCACCAGCATGTGGTAGCATGGCATCCAGGAACTGGTGGAGTACCCTGGATGCAGATGCCAGTGAGTCCCCCATGATGTCTGCAGCAGGTCTTTGGAAAGTACCTGTAGCTACTTCTTAAGGCTACACATACCTTAGTATCCATTGAGATGGGTTCCCCTCTGTTTGCTCTGGCTCTGTGGTGAGGCCGGCACAGCTCAACAAGTTGCTGAAGTATGTACCTGTCCATCCTGTAGTGCTCTACTATCAACAGATCATGTAGCCCCTGGTAGGTTACCCTGGGTCTGAACACTCTTCTCCTCCTCCTCAGTCTAGGGCAATTGTCAGTATTATCCTCCTCAATGCTGTCAGCCTCCATCACATACTGATGTATCAAAGCAATAGCAGCCCCTAGCATTTTGTCAGTTAAAATTTCCAGGTTTACTCCAAAGGTGCAGAGTTTGTGGAAAAAAAACAGACTGAGGGGTGTTTGCATACTTTATATTGGTGTACTGCAACTGCTGCCTGTCTGATTGGCTAAGTGTGATACATTCCAGATGCCAGCTATATTACTAATGGTTTTGAATGGCTCATTGTGAGTTGCAAGAGTCCCATATTAGTGATTTTTACTTCATTTCTACTTTATTCTGCTGTTGCCCTTTTTTCATTTTATTAGTTACATCTCGTCCCATTTTCAGCTATGCAGCCACCTGCCAGCTATATTACTGAGTGCTTTGAATGGCCCATTGTGAGTTTCAGAGTCCCATATTAGTGATTTCTACTGCATTTCATTTCTTCAGCTAGTTCCCTTTTTTTTCCCTATTTCTATCCTGTTTAAGCCCCGGGGCATGCCGCACAAACCGTTTAGCTAAAGTAAACATATTTAGTGTGCAATGGCCCTGCCCTGGAGTGAACAAGCTTACCAATTCTTAACTCAGCTAAGCACAGCTAAGCTGCCTGAGACACACACCCTTGCTTAGCTGTGCTTAGCTAAGCTCAAATTTTATTTATTTTACATTTGTTAACCGGGGGTGTCTGACTGAGCCGAAAAGGCCCTTTTTCAGCAGAGGCCCAGGGAGAAAAGCTCCACATAGAAAAATTACAGATACATTTAGATATTTAGACATGATCAGTATACACACAAATTACAATAGACATGTTTTTACAGTGGTATGCAGCACATCAACAGTTACAGTGGAGAGAACAAACAAGAAAATATTAATTTAAAAATAAAGGTAATTAATAGATTTGTGGTGTACAGTTGAAATTTGGAACATAGGTAGAATACATACATAGTACACAGGTACAGTACATACATTGTACATTATCCAGTGTTTGTGAGTAAGAGTGAAAACTATTATCAATTACTCTAGGTTTAGTATGTGTACCTTATCTGCTTTCAATAGCCCGGGGAGCAATCATGGTACTGCCAGCTTTGCTTGAGATGTTGCCTAATGAGGTTTTTAAAGGAGGCTTTGGACGATGTGTTTTGTATGCTAGTGGGGAGAGAGTTCCATTTTTCAAGGAGCTCCAATGTGCTTATAGCAAGCATGACACACCCCCTTTTCATGTCAGCTGCTTCTTCTGCCTACACGATCATGTAATAGCACCTACATGGTTAGGTGCAGTGTGGCACTTAGAATATTTTTGTGATTCAGTATATTTCCCCTAATTTGCATACCCCACTGCCTTAGTCTCTAGTTACTGCACTAGACCAGAGCCTTTCCCCTTAGCAACCACTGTTCTCTGGTATTGTTTTGATTCTGCATGCCATAGACTATAATGGCAAAATGCATATTTCCCTTAAAATTGTGTTTTCACTTTTTTTTTTTTTCCGGCACAATCCTGTTTGCACGCTGCTGCCCTATCCTTAAACGGCTGAGATCTGCCAAAAAATATATACTTTTATTTTAAGAAAATGAAACACTTTTCCATGACAATGGCCATATATATATTCGTATATTCATTATTAATGCTTTTATATAATGTGAACATGATTTTATTAGTATTTATATTATTTTCTTTCTTCTTTTGATACCAGTTTTTGGTTTCTTTGGTTGTAATGTTTTGCTTTGTTTTAGTTTTGACTTAATGAAGTTTCACCTTGCCCTACAGGGGTTAATGAAATTTCTATTCTTAATCATTGTTTTCCCCTGATCAGTTACTTTGATCTTGATTGTTAATTATGTTAATTGTTAACTTTTGGAGATGTGTATAAAAGTGCTTTAATGAAATGTTTTAGTTAAAAACCACACAATAGTTCACTCTAGAAGTTCCAGATGAGGGTATGAGACCAATGAACAGTTAACAGTCCAAACAGTTCTGTTGTAAACTAATAAATAGAACCACTGAAAGGTTAAAACTGATGATTTAATAACGCTTGAAATACAAAAAGTACGTTTTCGAGTACCTTCTTCAGAAAAATCAAATACAACCTCCTAAAAAATGCATACACCTTATATACATTTGAATTAATTGGTTTAATCAAATAATTAGATTAATTATAACTTATGAAATTACCCACCAATAAAATCAAACTAGTGATGATTTTGTAGTTAAAATCAAGTTAAAAGTTGTTAGAAAAGGTTGTTTTAGAAAAAACTTCCATGAATTAAATAAACACAAAAAATATATATAAATGTATATCAATACTATAAAAATTTTAAAAACATTTTTATGTAAAGAATTCCTTGTATATACATATTTAATATGTTGATGCTTATATTTGTGTGCTTTAAAGTGGTGTGCTATCACCATCTATTGGACAAAAGATATTATAACTTAGCAGCCCGTAACTTTAAAACTGGAATAATAGAAAGCATGTCATTCAAACCAGGTTCTTTTGTAGCATCCAGTGTTATCTGCCAAAATAATTCCCTGTATTCAAGTTTTGTTTCCCACATGCCACCCCTGATTTCTTTTGGTACAACTTCCAAAACAAAAAAATGAAAAACAGAATCCTTACAATTCTAGGTATGACGAAATAAGGCATTATTTCCATTACTTTTTTTAATTTCATAATAATGCTCATATATTCTAGATCTTAACTTCCTTTTTGTTTTCCCTATATAAAATGAATCATAGGAGTGGCATGTGGCAATATAAACAACACCTTGGGTGTTGCAATTTGCAAATTTAGAACTTGAAATTGACCTATTTCTACTAGGAATTAAAATATTAGAACCAGTTTGAATATATTTTTACGTTGTGCAAATAACGATTATGGAGTTCCACCAAACGGACATTCTTCCTTTCCTAAAGAACAACGAGGGCAGCGCACCCAGTGGCTGCCTCGTATACAAGGTGACTTTTCAAAAACTGTTACTCCCTTTGATTTCAAAGGTTTTTTGGACAAAAAGTTTAAGATGCACTCTTGTGGTTCATTTTCCGAAATTAATCAGGTTGAAACAAAATCTTACAAGGAAAAACATGATGTTTTGTACTTTTATTTGGAAAAGTATGAAAGATTAGGATGTGACTCTACATTTTTGCAAGAATGTATTGACAAAGGTATTGTGCCTAAGGGCTTGCGTGTTTGCAAGTACCCTAATAGGGCTGAGGAAGGCTCTGCCTTTCACAAAGAATTAATTGATATTTTTGACAAATGTGGCTTGGATATAGCAAGGGCTATTATTACAGAGAATGATAGGGTCAGGACCCATTTAGTGGCCACGATGAATACTATTAATACCAATATTATCAATGAACTTATGTATACAGTGGAATCAGAGAGAATTTCATACAATCATATTTTTTCTCAGATTGAGAAGGAATGCATTAATAATATGAAAAGGAAGGCACATAAACTAGAGAGGGATATCACAGCCTACAGATTGGGAATAGCTTATCCCAAACCTAGACCATACAATACATATCGGGGGGAACTTGAGGGATACAATAAAGTTAACCCTAACATTGATTTTGATACTGATACTGTGTTTGAAAACAACAATGGTGACGTCAACCATGGGGAAATCCCTTTAGAGTATGTACCCCCCCTCCGCAGGTCCGACAGGATACGCAATCGGACCCCTGTATATTACAATCATCGCCCCAACCAATACAGGGCGAATTACAGGAGATAAACCAACATGACAACCCAATTCAATGGAACGGGAATATTTTAGAATATAATCAATATAAGATTTTCAACTACAGTTCCTTGGATATTTCTTTAGATCATTTTGCACTTTTTGTAAAAGGTTTTAAGTTTATCCCTCTAAGGAAGGTTAGTATTCCGAGGGCAGTAGTGGACTTAAAATTATTTTTAAGAAAACAAAATCTGGGACTCATGTTTGAAGGAACTGGTACTGATATTAGTACACATCCTAACATTAATACACATTCCAATTTAAAGAAAAGAAGTATTTTTAATCCACCACTTCACCCACAGTTGAAAAACCTGGAAAAAGTGATAGAAAAGGAAATCAGGAATACCGTAAGTACACATTATGTGTTTTCAAATCTATCTAAGAAGGAACTCAATTTACTTGAATTTTTGAAAGGTAACAAAGCTATTAGAATTATGCAACCTGATAAGGGTGGGGGTGCGGTGGTTATGGACAATATTTTATATGAGTCCAAAATGAAGGAAAGTCTACAAAATACTGCTAATTATTCTAGAGCTTCCATTAAAGAAGTCAATATTTCCAAAGCTAAAATAAATTTATTAATTAATGACTTATTATTGGAAGGTTCTATTGATTTTGATACCTACAATTTTTTAACTAACAAAAATCCAAGTGTTCCCTCAGTATTTGGTATTCCCAAGGTTCATAAAGATCAAAATGATCCCCCGTTGCGACTTATTGTTTCCTCTGAAGGTTCTATCACAACCCCTTTAGCTAAATATATTGACATTCATTTAAAGGAATTATCCAACAAAGGCGTCACAGTGTTAAAAGATTCTTGGGATTTTCTTAGGCAAGTGAAGTCCCATTTGTTTTCCAAAAACATTATTTTTATAACTCTTGACATAGTTGATTTATTTGGATCAATTCCACATGACATTGGTCTTTTGTGGCTTGAGGAAAGTATGGCTCATCATGGTTGTTTTTCAGTGGATGTATTTAGAACTTGTCTTTAATTGATGGAAGTGATTCTCAAAAACAATTATATGTACTTCCAAGGGGAATTTTTTAAACAGGAAAGGGGAGTGGCCATGGGGGCAAAATGTTCACCTACCTACGCCAATATTATACTTTCATGGTGGGAGACACTATATATTAATAACTGTGAATTTGTTAACTGTTGGGCCTTTTACAAGCGTTTCCTTGACGACATAGTCATTTTTTGGACCGACACTGTGGAAAGGTTTTTTGAGTTTTTGGATTATATCAAAAGTACAACCACCTTTTTGAATTTCACGTATAATATAAATTTTGATGAGTGTTTTTATTTGGATGTTTCATTAAGTAAGTGTGATGATCACTTTATTTCCAAGATATATAGAAAGCCTACATTTTCAAATTCCTATCTTCATTTTTCCAGTGGACATCCTTTTGGTCAAAAGAGAAACATTCTCAAGGGGCAAATTATTAGGACCAGTAGGATGACCTCTGAAGACGTAGACTTTTATAAGGATAGTGAATATGTTATGAACATGTTTAAAGAAAGGGGATATCCAGCCTACCTTATAGAAGAAGTATACAAGGTAGTACTAGAAGGTAGGAAAGGGAGATTTGCCCCCATTTTGGGACAAGGTGATTCTAGTATTCTTGTCAACCTTGGTGACCCGAAGTTAAATTCTAGTGAAACCAACAATTTTTCAAAGGCATATGTTATGGATTATACAGGGGATGCTACGGTACTTAAAATGATGATTAACCAAGAATGGGATAGGTTCAGGAATATTACAGACCTAGAATACATAAAAAATCAACCCCTCAAATTTATAGGAAGGATATGAACCTCAAAAATATATTTGAATTTGGGGGAACTACTAAAAACAATGGTCAAACACATAGAACAGGTACATACAAGTGTGGATCTTGCTCCCAATGCCAATATATTCAAACTGGTTCTAATATTTTAATTCCTAGTAGAAATAGGTCAATTTCAAGTTCTAAATTTGCAAATTGCAACACCCAAGGTGTTGTTTATATTGCCACATGCCACTTCTGTGATTCATTTTATATAGGGAAAACAGAAAGGAAGTTAAGATCTAGAATATATGAGCATTATTATGAAATTAAAAAAAGTAATGGAAATAATGCCTTATTTCGTCATTCCCAGAATTGTAAGGATTCTGTTTTTCATTTTTTTGTTTTGGAAGTTGTACCAAAAGAAATCAGGGGTGGCATGTGGGAAACAAAACTTGAATACAGGGAATTATTTTGGCAGATAACACTGGATGCTACAAAAGAACCTGGTTTGAATGACATGCTTTCTATTATTCCAGTTTTAAAGTTACAGGCTGCTAAGTTATAATATCTTTTGTCCACTAGATGGTGATAGCACACCACTTTAAAGCACACAGATATAAGCATCAACATATTAAATATGTATATACAAGGAATTCTTTACATAAAAATGTTTTTAAAATTTTTATAGTATTGATATACATTTATATATATTTTTTGTGTTTATTTAATTCATGGAAGTTTTTTCTAAAACAACCTTTTCTAACAACTTTTAACTTGATTTTAACTACAAAATCATCACTAATTTGATTTTATTGGTGGGTAATTTCATAAGTTATAATTAATCTAATTATTTGATTAAACCAATTAATTCAAATGTATATAAGGTATATGCATTTTTTAGGAGGTTGTATTTGATTTTTCTGAAGAAGGTACTCAAAAACGTACTTTTTGTATTTCAAGCGTTATTAAATCATCAGTTTTAACCTTTCAGTGGTTCTATTTATTAGTTTACAACAGAACTGTTTGGACTGTTAACTGTTCATTGGTCTCATACCCTCATTTGGAACTTCTAGAGTGAACTATTGTGTGGTTTTCAGTAACGTGTGTTCACTTTCAGTTCATCTCCCTGTTTGGTTAAATGTTTTAGTTAAACCTGATGAAGCGTGTCTTTGGATGTACGTGAAAGCACTTGTTATTTTATATTTTTTGTAATAAATAGTGTACTCATATCGTGGTGGTTTCTACTGTTTTTGTCTCTCATTGGATTCCTGCCTTCTCGTGGAAACCTTTGGATGGTGGCAGTCCTTATTTGTATATCATTTGCCATTCTTTTACTTCTTGGTTTCTGCCACTTACACACGATGGATACTCCAGCCACAGAACTTGTTTATAATCCTGGACCCAAGAGCCCTGAAAGCAAGTGGAACTATATTTTTTCAACAGAATGTCAATCCGTTATTAGGCATGGATTTACATCTTCCTACAACTATTCCATCAACTACAGGTACTGTGGAGAACCTCAGTGAGTTTCTAAATTATCTTAGAGAATTAGAGAATGACTTATATAAGCTGTACAGACTAACCTGGCAAAGGAGGCACATGGAGACTAGTCTCCATTTTCAAATTGTACCTAGAGGCATGCGGGTGTTGTGCATGCCGACTTATGGTGACAGCCATCCAGAATTATTGAAACAATGGCAACAACTGAACCTTGATTTGAGTAACCAGTATATGAGACTTCTTATTAGTTACTTTACACCGATTGAGAATGAGCTCAAGATTAAAGTAGAGGCTCTGCATAGAGATATATGTGAGCGTTTCAAAGGTGAAATATATGAGAGAGAAAGATTGATTTCATGTATACGCAAGTAATGGCTTATATTGATAGACTACAACAGACTAAATATAAGAAACTACAGAGAGACTATCATGATTTTTCATCTGGTAATGTCTTTGTGTGGCCGAGAACTAATTTTCAATGTAATGACCACACACGCAGTCCTAGCCATCTACCAGATACGAAGAATGTACCATCAACTTTTGCAGCTACTGTATCTTTAAATTCTACAGGAGAAGTGCTGGAGCGTCTGGTTAATGCAGACGTCACATCACTGAAACAGAACCAACCCATCGGCAGTTTGCAAATATTGGATACTCCTCCCCCTAATCAACAAGCTATGGAGGAACAGCTTGCTTCAAATAAACTTGGCGCTAAACCAAAGAAAGTACCAGGGGGAAACCACAGCGGTTTTTTACAACTACTGATGCAGTATCGCATCAGACAACCAGCAAGATTCAACAGTCAAGGGAGACGCAAGAGGAAGTTCTCCGGAGAAGCTCTGGAGGTAAGGAGAAGAAGCAGGAATTGAATATGCTCGTTTTTAACCTTCCGAGTCATACGCTTACCTCTAGTGAGGTGACTCTTTTGAACAAAGGTCTTTCTTTCATTCCTGCACAAGCCAGTAATCTTGCTGAAGTATTAACTGACTTACGTCTCTTTGCTCGAAGCTTATCACTGAAAATACTGTTTGATAAGACAGGAGAGACCTATGGAGAGAGACAATTTGTACGCAAAAGTTCTTTTTCACCAGTTTTACCTCATAAAGTGGATTGTTTTGTGTCAGTTTGTGAACAAGAATTTTATCAATATTTTTCTAATGTTGCTTTGAGGGGAACATATTATAATTTGAATATTGATGAAAGGCATTCTCTGCATGATTTATCCTGTAATGCAGATATAATAATACAGTCAGCTGATAAAGGGGGAGGGATAGTGGTTTTAGACACATCTATGTATGATCAAATGATGTTAGACATGTTGAAGGACAATGATACATACAAAATAATATCACGACATGTAGTTGATAGTATTATAAGAAATGTTCATGACTCATTATACGATCTTTTAATGTGTAGACAAATTAGTAGTGAGTTCTATGACTATCTTTTGATTGATTTTCCTAAGATACCATTAATTAAGGGACTCCCTAAGATACACAAGGGTACCATCCCCCCACCTCTATGACCAATTGTGTCAGGAGCTGGATGGGTCACTGAACACATTTCACACTACTTGGAATCAGTTTTAGGGCCTCTAGCCAGGAGTGTTCCTACAATCTTGAAGGATACTTGCCAGTTATTAGATGATTTAGATAATTTAGTGAATAATAATAACTTGTCTTCTTCTGTCTTTCTGGTTTCTCTTGATGTCAAGAGTTTGTTTACCATTATTCCTAATGATTATGGGATAGAGGCTATAAGAGACAGTCTACTTACTTTAGGTGCTTTTGACAGTAACATGCAGTTGGTTATCTGTACACTTCTTGATTTAGTCTTGAATAATAATGTGTTTATGTACCACAATGTTATTTATGCACAAACGTGGGGTGTAGCTATGGGCACCCCATGTGCAAATTCTTATGCCAATCTTGTTATGTATCATTGGGAATGCACACATTTGTTTGACAGTACTTTTTTCCAGCACGTCTTACTTTATAGACGTTTTGTTGACGAGGTTCTGATTATATGGGAAGGAAGTCGGGACCTATTGCATGATATGATCAGCTACCTAGAATCTACTACTGATATTTTAAGATTCTTTATAGAAGTGTCCCAATATCAGCTACACTTTCTTGATTTAACTATTTTTAAAGATCCAGGAGGTTCCCTTTCTACTAGTTTGTATAGGAAACCTTGTTGGAGGAATGCCATACTACACTTTAATAGTATGCACCCACGTTCTGTGTTTCCGAACATTGTAAAAGGGCAGTTAAAAAGAATTGGTAGACTATGTAAGCATCCTCATGACAGAAAATTACAGTTAACTCATATGGAAGAATTGTTTCGTGATAGAGGCTATACAACCCCCTTACTGCGCAGCTTGTGCTGCTCAGTTCCAGCTAGTATTGTTAACCATGTGGAACGTTTTGATTTTTTTAGAACAATTTGATAATGAACCTAATTTTATTAAACAGTATAGATCTAACAAGGTATTTTTTACTACGAGATATACTAGTGATATTAGATTTATTACTGATATTATAAGAAAGAATTGGGGCATACTACTTACAGATAATAAGTGCCCTCAACTGTTGGGAATGACACCTTGCTTCAGATACAGGAACAGCAAAAATCTGAAGAGACTATTGTGTATTGACAAGACTAATTCTTTTGTCAACAGTATAGATAGGCACATATTAAATTATGGTACTTTTCCATGCCTTAAATGTAATATGTGCAAATATATAAATGGTGAAGACTGTTTTACCCACCCTAACCTTAGTTATATTTTCAAACCGCGTTTCTATGCTACATGTAATAGTACTAATCTCATATACTTGGCTACCTGCACAGTATGTACAGCATTTTATATAGGTATGACGTCTCGTAGGTTGAGAGACAGAATTTATAATCATATATATGACATTAGGAAGATGAACCCAAACAATGCCTTGGCTAAGTATATAGCCTTATATTCAGATCACAACTTTACCTTTAGGGTTCTACAAATTATAGGAATAAGTAATAGAGGAGGTGATATAATTAATTATTCAGAGACGATTGAACTAAGATGGATTTTGAGGTTGAAAGCCCACCTCAAGCCAGGCTTGAATCAATCTATTAGTATCAAGCCTGTTTTAATGGCACGTTAATACTGATTAGTGTAATTTTATGTTTATACAGAATTAAGTTTTTAATTCTATTAGATATAATGTTGTTATTTCATTTTACATTCTTCATTATATTCATGCATTTATTCATATATTCATTATTAATGCTATTATATAATGTGAACATGACTTTATTAGTATATATATTATTTTCTTTCTTCTTTTGATACCAGTTTTTGGTTTCTTTGGTTGTAAGTTTTTTCCCCCAGAAAAGCAAACAAGGTGGTGGGCAATGAACATAAACATGATACTGGACAAGAAACAGAAAAAAAAAAAGAAACACACATTGTCAGTCCTAATATATTCCTCCATTTAATTTCTTGGGTTTCACAACTGGAATCAGATCCAAACAGTCTAGACTAAAGCCCTGTGGGACTTCAACTTTTGGAAGGTATTATAGCTACATCATTCTCTTCTAATTTGTTTCATAAGAAAGGTTTCTTAAGTTATTTTAGTTTTAGGAGCAGTTTAAGATTAGCGTTAACCCCGTTTTCATCTTTTACAAACTGCTTTAAAAATTTGTTTTGCAACTGCACATAGTTACAAATGCATAAATGTATCTTACAAAATCTATAAGACTAAAGGAGCCAAACTTCAGTTCCATTTAATTTTTGCTTTGTTTTGTTTCTTGAAATCCCTATATTAGCACAACCAAACTAAAGCAGCAAGCACTATAAAATTGTTCATGAGATATGGCTTATGATACACATGAAGAAATGTATACGTACCTTAACAGGGATGCTCCTCTTTATCTCCCTTTCTGTAGACTTGAAAATTTCAGCAAGGGCTTTATCTACTTTCCAGGACCCATCGGCCATTTGTAGGCTAATCAAAGCCATCACCTGATCTTCCTTATTGTCCAACAGGGCTATGGGAAAAGAATGGCATTTTAATAAATAGCCAGGTATTAAAAAGTTTCCATCCTTCATTTTATTACTACATCCAGTCTCCATTCTAAATGTCCCTAATGTAATGGTGTCATAGCATTGTCGTTTTGGTCATGGAAGGTATTATGTTATATGCAGAAGATTAGATTGGGAAATCAGTTTGTTGACAGTGCTAAAAAGCACCATCTTTCAGTCATGCCAAGACCTGATGGATAACCCCACCCTACTCACATTTAACCCCACCTATATGGTATTAGCCACACCCTTTTCTTACTTACTTTACTACCTCAGTGTCAAATTCATGTTATCCCATAGTACCACAGAGTACTGCATCTTGGTATCACAATGAACACGTTAATCCTTCACCCAATCACAGATATTGCTGCCTACTTTATTCTTTCAAGTCAGATATCTTTTTCTTAGCATTTACCAGCTACTGTGCTACTGACAACATTTAAGTTTATACAGACAGAAATCAAGATGGTAGCTAAAAACATAATTTTATACATATTCAGTGTAATGCATCATAATCTGTCACACTTTTAAGTTTTGGGTAGCATTCATCAACTTAGGAGAATGTAGACTATTGTCAAATGTGCCATTTCATCAGCTGCTCTTTACGTAATAACTCTCCATTGTTCATTTCACTCATGCAAAAATGAAATATGATACTTTACAGTCTTAAGAGACATGGTTACATAGCAGCATTTTATTAAATATGCCTTTGATTTGTTACTACACTCACAAAGTTTAAGAATGACTAGTAAAAGTACTCATACTGTTGAGTCTGGTAGCATTATTTTCTCGTACTTTATCATCCTGTAGTTCAGTTCCTGACTGGGGTGACTCCTGTGCAGCATCTGTATATCTTTCCTGCCTTCTGATGGGTTTCTGTCAATCTCTAGTTTCCTTCCACACCCCAAAGACATACCAAGAGGTGAGCTGGTGCTCCTCTAATGTTTAGGTGTGCGTTTGTGTGTGTGTGTGTGTGTGTGTGTGTGTGTGTGTGTGTGTGTGTGTGTGTGTGTGTGTGTGCGCGTGTGTGTGTGTGTGTGTGTGTGTGTGTGTGTGTGTGTGTGTGTGTGTCTAGAATGAATAAACAAGCACTGCATGCTTGCACATTTTTCATTTTTGAACATGTTGCTGTGTCAAGAGCCACAAGAAATCAGATCTGGATTAGGTGAGAATCAGTTCGAATAAAGGATGCATAATTAAAAAGAAGTGCAATGACAATGGGAGGAGCAATAGTACAGCAGGCACATGAGTGATGTAAAGCACATCACAATCAAGGTAGGCTAACTCAACCAAGCCAGTGTGCACTCAAGCATGCAATGGTGTGCAGCATAGCTGCTTTCCATGCTCACCCAGCACACGAAGGGCTGTAGAAAAGCTGCGTGACCACTGTGTGCATTTGTGCATGGCACATTCCACCTGTGTTTATCATATAAACATGGAGAATATGGGTATCTATCCAACTATGAAAGGGGAAAATGGTAAGCAGAGATAAACACACAAGGGTAAACCTAATGTATGAAAGGTGGGAAAGGAAGGATAAGAACCCCTTTTGTAAGATATACAAAAGAATGTCAAGTAAGGAAGGCAGGGATGGCTGTGGATAAGATACAGGGAGAAGGACAAGTTGGAGGGGCAGACAGATAAATAAAATACAGATTCTGACAGACAGGAGTAGTATATACACGTGCAATTTAGTGGGGGGGGGTAGATGATCACACATACACAAAGTGGACAAGTGGTGACTGGGAGGGTTGGACAATAAACCAAGAATGGAAAATGGCATATAAAAGAGGAAACCAAAAGAATGGGGTAGATAGGGTAGATTGCTGGATAACTGGATAACAAGCTGTTTCAGAGGGCAGCAGACCCAAATATTACTCACCTGGATGGGAAATGTAATGGGCTGATTGCTCTGCTGGTGGAGTAGTAGGTTTGTCTCTCTGGTCACATGTCTCCACATGCTGCACCAGATTGTGCTCCACACTGCCAAGGTGGATATCCAGTTTCTATCACACCTCAGCAGTCACCAGTGTTTGCAACAGATGCCTGGATATCAGGTGTGACCCACTGAGTCTACTTCCTGAAGAGGATCCTTCATCCCCCTCCCGAGAATCAGACATGCAAACCACCAGTGACACCTTCTGGCTACCTCCAGCAGACTGATCATTGTCTTGCTATTGAGGGGCAGAAGATGTCTATCGGTGACCTATCATCAGAGGCAATGGGTGGTGCATCCCATGGTGACTGCATTAGTACCTTCTCCTCTTTCTAAACCAAACTTGCAGATGATGATACAATGGAAAAATGATTAGACATGCATATTCTACAAACATAATCATGGGTGGACTGCCTCAGATCTTATACACACCCTGTTGCTGATGGAGGTACTCCCTGCTTCCCATGCAATCATATTCAAATTCACTCCTTTGCCACTGAAAAAAAAGAAAGTTTGTACTCCCAAATATACATGTGCAAGACAGTAGATTGCAAAAGTACAAAAACTGCCTAGAGTACATTTCAGGTTCCTCTTCCTCCCACTGGTGAAGAATGTCATGGTGGCACAGCCTCAGATAATTTTACTGATGCTGTCACTGCACATTAGAATGAATGGTGCCAGATGAATCACTCAGACTTCCTGCAAGCCAATGCCAGGCTGCCACCTTCTGAGTGGAGCCATCATAATCTCTCAAGCAGGTGCTCCTTAAAGCTCCTGTGCAGCAACAACAGAAAAATCCCATCCTCTTTGACACATCTCACTAAAGTCAGGCATTGCACAGTTCTTGAAAAAGCTACTCTAATTGACTCAGGTCCTCTTCAGGAGCAAAAGGTTGTCCTGTGCACATGAATGCATGCTTGTGGATCCCATGTTGTGCAATGGAGTGCTGCACCCGTGGCATAACTGAATGTCCATATATATATATATATATATATATATATATATATATATATATATATATATATATAGTAATGTACTGTAGCTCTACAGACACACATAATGTGTGCACCATCTTACTACTTGCATGTTTTTTGGGCCAGCATGTTTGGTTACATCAATTCTCAATGGCAAGAATTCAGTCAGTGCTGCTGACTAGCTTCATTAGCATAGCCACCACACCAATTGTATCTTGCTAGCATTATTTAAAGCATTCAAGCCATTTTGTGCACTGTAGCTCATGACTCTACAATTGTGCAAAAGAAGAAATTTAGTAAATATTCTGTATATATGAAGCCTCACAGGGGTAAGGAAGGAGTACTGTCCAACAAATTACCTCACTGAGAACAGCAAACCCCGAGTGGATGCATTAACTCTGAGGCAGATATCATGATACATATTTAACTTGGAGCTCATGACAGTGCCAGGGCACTGCACCATCTGCTGGGGCTTTGGAGGAGAAATAAATATGTATCAAGAACACTTTCTTAAGCATATGCTGTAATGGGTATGCAATTCCAGGGCCATATGTAGAGACAGGCCTGTAGTATCTGCCATAACTCTCAATCTCTCCGAGCAAGAAATCTGGACAAAGCCATAACTAATGGGGGGAAAGACACAAAAATAGGGAAAGGTTTTAAATATTGCTCTTGCAAATGTAGAAAGTTGATATAATAACAGGTTGCCATTAGCAAGACTTTTCTGATGGCTATGAAATCTGAAACTCAAATGTCTGCCAATATTTTCTAACTTCAATCCTCACTGATTTGCCAAAGGTTGATCAGAAAAAAGAAATTCTAGTGGAACAAACTGAAAATGTGAGGCAAGAGTCTGGACATTCTGTGAAAATCTGGACAGTTTAGAGGTATGGTATCTGCATGGGAGAAGCTGTGTATAATACTATTTTTGTAATTTTATTTTATTTTCAGTTTGTTGACCAGGAAAGTCCATTGGCCCAAGATGAGCCCTTTTTCAATAGAGGCCCAGGGAGAAAAGCTCCACAGTAAAAATATTTACAAATATTCAGCAAGATATAGTGCATACAATAATCAACAAGAAATATTGCCAGGAGATAAACAAGTAACAGCTCCTGAGAATATAGCTATAACAGTCTACAATAAGTAATATAAGAGTTATTACAGTAAGTTCAGACACAAAGTCATTAGTAGTTAGAACATGATGCTATACAAAACCGTTGAATTACACAAGCAGTTTAAAATTTCTAAAGAGAGAAGGTATGTTATGTCTTTATGGCAGGTAGAATAGCCACCTAGGCTGAGGTATGCTATATAAGTTGGAAGGGAGATAGGAGGGGTGGGACTACTAAGTCCAACTGATAACCAGAACATAATGTGGGGGACTGTTCTCAAGGCTAAAATACATAATTGCTGAGGGGAGGTTGTGCAAAGCATTAACTGCAACTGATAATACCCAGAAACATAAACTGTGGGTCTGTGGACATTGATAAAGATATCCAACAGCATAATGTACACACCCAATAATACTTTTGCCTACGGGTGTATATTATCTGCAATGGCCACTCAAGGGAGCTAAAAAGTGGAAAAGGTCACTAGCCAGGAAAATGGAATGCTGCTGCAGACCCTGCATAGAAATGGGATGTGTCTCTTGGACAAAGGTATTGCAAACAAGCATCAATATGACCAGATCTGTCAGAGAATGGTGCAGGATGTGAATGCTGTGGACAGCCATAATAGGATTCTAGAACAGGTACTGTAAAGTATTACAAATATGCTCTAGAACAGGTACTGTGAAGGGTTCTGTGAATGGTTACTGATATGCTCTAGAACAGGTTCTGTGAAGGGTTACTGATATGATATTCCATTCAAAGGAAAAGGCACTAGCTATTGCTGCAGACATGCCTACCACAAAGAGTGCAACACCAGCACTAAAGTTGCTTACTGAGGCTGAAGAGTGTTTGGTATGACTTACCAGCTATGAAGAGCAGCCTCTAACTCTTGTGGGTGGCTTGGAGGTGGGAGCTAGTCTAACACTAACCTCCCATGCATCAGGCAGCAACAAGTCATTAATGTCCATTGCAGTACAGTATAGCACATACCACTGCATTGACCAAAGCTCACCTGTATTATCTATCCTTCCAGGCATATCTAGCCTTCATCTGCAATGACCTGTATTTTAATGTTTAGTAGCATGGATATCACAGGGAATTATAGGGACATATGTGTGTGTGAGCACAGACAATGGTGTCATGTATTCCTGTTTTCATAAGTTCTACTGATGGACAGTTGAGCTTAACAGATAACATGCAAGTGGCATACTCTAATGACACAATCCAGAGTGCCTGAAATACTATAGGCGAAGGCATTACCAATGCCATCTATTACAGAAGACCTCGTAGAGCTGGACATGCAGTTCACTAGGGCATGATGTATATGATATACCTGAGAGTCCCTCATGAGCTCCACTTGTGTCCCAAGAACTCACAGCTTCTGAAATACACAACACCTCCATGGTAAGTATATGCACTACAGGGGTCAGAAGCAGTGGGAGCTTAAGCACTACCATCCAGACTGACACCACAGGCAGTGCCTTCTATGGATATGGGAAGATATGGATGTGGGGAGGCTGGCCAAAGGCAATCACAAAGTTAGACTGCAGAGATCATTTGTGAAATGGCATTACTGTCAGCTGTTGGACACTCACAGTTTACCACCTTTATTTGAGATAGTTGCCAAGGTCATAGGCAATGGTACTTATCTGGCTCAACACCTGAGAAGTCTCTTCAGACTCCATGTTCACATTTCTATAATTCTAGTTTCCCTGTTGCTTGTGGGCATACAGCCTGCCACTTGTAATTGTGAAAATTAGACAGTTTGTGGAAAATGGTGCTCACTAGGCATGCCCTGTGAGGGTGGACACTCACAGCACCATAGTTCTACACACATCCTGCAATGGACTACATCAAGCCCCAGTATTGCAAGCCAGCCTAGTGGACACTACCAACTGTCACATAATGGCAGCTTGCCATCCCCCACTGGAGGATGTGATCACTTACTCCCCACAATCTCTCTTAGCATATGCCTATTGTATTTACATCCCATAACCCAATCCCATCTTACAGTGCTACAGTCACCTAGTACTGTCTCCCTCCCCACCTATGCAAGTGACAATAACTGCGCCCTCTATGCAAGTGACGATAACTGCATCCTGCCCATCCTTTAACCTGTGTGGGTATGATTATGTCTACTACACAAAGTGGCCAGGCACTACACTGCCCTGCATTGTCTTGTTGTGATATTAGATGCATCACTTTATTCTATGCTGCGCCATGATACATAGTTGTGTACCAGGTGTCACCTCATTGCTAATGCTGCCATGTACTCTGCCTTCCTCTATATTGGCACTACTGCTGATTGTTCCTCCCCTGATGCTCAATCCTGTCTTTCTGCTGCTACAAATGGTGTGAGAGGCCCTGCCATAATGTTCATCTGTTGCTTCAATTGCATACACAATCCCATGTTGGGTACCATGTCATACACAACAAAAACCTTGCTGAAAATACCTAGAAATTTATTTCAGAGCTCCCCTCGTGTATCTAGACTATAATGTTATGTCTTCAGTAGGCTGAATATATGCTCAGTAATATTTTGAATTTCTGCACATGCTGCATTATAGGCTATTTGTTGCATGTTGGGGGAGATTGGATGGGAGTTGTCAATAGGGCTCTAGGGCATATCCAACATCACTTGTAACACACAACAAACACCTTATTTTTAAATAGTTTGTTCCCTGCATGTATTGTAGCTGTGGTGCATGGACACATTATGAATAATGCCCTGGGCATTACAGACACCTGGCAGTCCGTGGAGTGCAGGCATTTCCTGTAGATGTATCATAGGCCTTTGGAAGAGGTGAAGCCCTGATGCCAATATTTGTACAATCTATAGCTCCCTGGATCTCAGAAAATTGGGCTATGTCAAAAAATGAAAACACAGCAGACGGCTCAGCAAAAAGGTTGACCCAACACTCTAGAAAAATTGATGCAGTATTTTTATTTATACTGATACTTATACTGATAAATAAACAATCAAGGAAATGAACCAGTTTCAATGCTTACAGCATCTTCATCAATAAAATATGTTTCAGACAGTAATTTATATGGAAAAGGGCACGAAAAGATGACATCATAATGAATTCACACAAGTCATGCAGTGACCTATCCCAAAATTATATTAAAAGTACAATGCTTCAAAAATACCAGTTTAATACATATTAAAAATCCAAACACAGTACACATATTAAAGCCAGATATCATCATATTTCTGATTACAAATGCATATATCCCTTTAGAACTAGACTATCAAAATCTTGCTCTCAAGAAAGGAAACCTACCCTTCTCTTTCCATTAGTGAGAAGGAGATCTTCTTCAACTATGTATTTAACACATGCATTACAAGATCCAGTGCTTTAAACCAGTTTTCAACTGCATGCAAATTAAAACAAAAGTATTAACATAGCCTACATTCCCCCAGGTAATAATACAAACACCCTAGAAGATATCTTCTCTTGGCTGTCTAGTACCTACCCTCAAGAAACCATTGTTCTAGGAGACTTCAACATCAACTGGAATATTTGTTCCTCAAAATCTCCAACCATCCATGTAAATCTATATGGATTAACTCAGATCATATCCTCCCCTACTAGGATCAGTAAGCCTAACAACAAAGATAGTATCCTAGATTGGATACTCGTTAATAGCCATCCCCACATGTATAGGGCCGATACCCAACCTGAAGGCATAAGTGACCATTTTCTTACCCATATAATCAGGCATAACACTGACATCCCCCACCAACCTACTTACAAAACAATTAGAAACAACAAAAACTTTAACCCCACTAATTTCCAAAATGAACACAAAGCATGTAATTGGGCAGTGCTAAAACATCTACCACTTGAAGACGCTGTATTACATTTCATCACCAAATTCCTAGCCATCCTTGATACCCATGCACCTGCACGTTCTATAAGAACTAAAGCAAAAGTTGCTCCATGGCATTCAAAAGAAACCAGACAAATGATCTTACTTAGAAACAAAGCTTGGACCACTTGGCCTACCACAAAATCCCCCTTAAATCAACTTAGATTTAGACAAATATGGAACAGCACTAAAAACATACCACCCTAGATACAAAAAAAACTTTTACTGCCATTTACAACAGAAGCATCAAAACAATCTGCAAAAGCTTTGGGCAGGCATAAATAAACGTATTCACCTAGGGCAATCACAACTCCTACACCCTTGACTACCATCCAAAAACCTTCCGAAGATGTTGCCAATTTCTGGCCAGCATTCTTACAACAAGATTTCAATTCAAAAATGTATTATCATTCCTTTTGGTAAAAGCAATATTCCTGCTAACTACCATATCAATAGCAACACCTTACATATGCACTCGGTGGTGAGAGACTGGGCACACAGGTTGACCTTCCCTTTGACCACCATGTCTCCACAGGGGTAAGAACGGCATTCTATATTGCTCATCTCATAAATAAGGGCATTGCCTCCAGAAAAAAATAAGTTATAACCTCCCTGTACTCTTCTCTCATCAGTCCAATAACTGAGTACAGCACCCCTTTTGGTATGTACCTTTCCAAGCACCTGCAGCAATTGGAGAAACGACAAAGATTCCTCACAAGGAAAATTCAATGTCTTCAGCATTTGTCCTACGAGGAATGTGTGAAATCACTGCCACTTTATTCTGTTTAACACAGACTACTCAGAGATGATCTCTGCCTTACATACAAGGCAATCTCTGACCCTGCTTTACTGGAAATGCTGCATATCCACAAGTCAAATGGTACACGGGTTACTCACTCTAAAGACTTTAACCTGGTATGTGACATTGATAGAAACATATATAATAGTAATATGCATGTTTAGTGCATTTGAGGTTTAAAAGGGTTAATACATTTATTCCGTTCACACTGCATGAATCTGTACAGCTATTAGAAACTTAACAAGAGACATTTCATTTCTGCTAATGTCAAGAAAATAACAAGAGACATTTCATTTCTGCTAATGTCATGAAACTTAACAAAGAGATATTTCATTTCTGCTTATACCATGAGAAAATATGCATCTGCTAGAAGCTTTGATAAAGAAAACAATAGATGCTTGAAAGTATAAACCATAGTCAGCATTACTTGTACTAAAGCTAGAAATATACCTTGAATCTAGACAAAATGTAACACATGTATTAAAACTGTACAATTGAAGAATTGAAAAGTCAAGGTGGGCTAAAATAAGCCCGAGAACAGGTTGTTTTTCTCAAAATGTTTTGCAAGACAGCAAATAATCTGACCATGTCAGCAATAAGTCTGGTAACATTTTCTGTAGAACATACAGAAAGCTGTGTCTAACTACGTCAGCAACAAAATAGTAACATTTTCTGTGTGACATGAAGAGAACTGTATAAGAATAACATATTGATCACCAAAGAGCCAGACAAATCCTGTACCTACATGCTTTGTCTCCTTGCTGCAAGTAATAAAGGGTGCCTTGCTTGAACCTAACGTGCATTGGTCTTTGAATTTTTTCCTTTTACAGATTGGTCCTTCGGATCGGAACCCTCTCTTCACCTTGGATCAGACGGCCAGGTGGTTGAAACCGTACGGGGAAGAAACCAAATTGGTTCTTCTTATATGGAAAGTCCTCCAACTGAATTGTTGTTCAAAAGAGGCCAGCCACTTTCTGATCTGTGACTGAAGGACGGGTCTCCGCGAATCGGTGATCAATCATGTAGGCTCAGGTAAGGTGAATCTACTTTTTTCTGTTTTCGGTTTTAGATCAGGGACTAGATGTGTATTGTTTTTGTCAGATTGTATTTTTCTTGCAAGTCAGGGACAAAAAAGATTACTGTCTTGTCATAGATCAGGAGAAACAGAATACGTAGCCAGTCATTCTGAAGAGACTATAACAAAATCCATGGTACCACGTTAAAAATTAAGAGAAGTTACGTAACGATCAAAGGGTAAAACAAAATGGGTAATAATTGCACAAAAAGACCCCAAAACCCGCCGTTAATGGAAGATGCAAAATATATGCAGTCGCAGCGCGCCGACAATATTAGATATTATTCAAAATGGGTTAATAAATACAAATTCGACGGAAAATTAGAAAAAATCCTCGCTTATCAAACTTATCAAACAGCTCAAAAACGATTCCAAAGGTCGGGTAAAAAAGCAACATCGATTAGGAATTCCTCAGGCACACAGGTGGCTGGAGGAAGTAAACCATAGAGACCAAAAGAACAAAGATTCAAAAGCAATGTTTTTAGAGAAGGAGGATAATAACTTAGTAATAGCATCAGCACCTCCGCCTCCCTTACCAGAATATGAAGCGAGTGAACAGGTTAGTCCACCCCCACTATATCCTGTGGTCACTGAAGATAGAGATATTGTGAAATTAAAACTGACTAAAATTAGAGATCCTATCGGGACCAGGTCCCGAACAAAGGCAGGTAATTCAGAATGGCAAATAGTTAAAAATTCACGATCTATAGGAGAAGAAGAAGAAATATGCCCACTTATAGAAGTACCCAATCCTCAGGCAGGTCAAGACAATCAGGACCCAATTATCTTAGTGTATAGACCTTGGACTCCGGAAGATATCCGAAAAGCCACTGAGGGAATACTCCATCCAAAGGTTAATTTTAGAAAATTTTCAGAAGATTTACAAGGAATGAGGTTGAGTTATAACTTAAATGGAGAAGAAATAGAAAAAGTAGTTAGACAAATTGTAGGGCCAGATTGGTACATGATTAGTGGGAACTGGAATCCCCATGATGCTGCACAAAGACCCCTCCCACATAGCAGCGCAGAATTAGACACCAGAGTAAAAGGTCTTACAGACCGCATCTCTGAAAAATGGAAACCTAGGGCAGACTGGACTTGCATTAATCAATGCATCCAACAAGAAGGTGAAACAATTGACCGGTATTATGCCAGATTGTTAGAATGTTTTAATAACCACTGTGGAATGCAGGTTCCTGAAGATCAAACACAAGACTCCCCATATGAACAGCAGTTAAAGAATGCATTTTTTAAAGGGCAGTAGTGCACCTATAAGCAGTTTTATTACAAAACACATGGTAGACCATCAGACAAGCAGGTTACAATCATTATTTGAATATGCTAGGCATGCCGAAAGGCATTTTAATAGCAAAAAGAAAAAGAAAGCTCAAGTATTTTCTGTAGAAGATGGAGCAGAAGTTTATGTAGTACAGTCCGGGAAAAAGGGCAAGAAAAACACGCAGGGCAACAAACAATCTGATCAGCGATCAGAGGACTTTGAAGGGTGAAAGAAAAGGGGAGAATGTTTTAAATGTGATAAAAAGGGACATTTGGCAAAGGATTGCAAGAAAAACAAGAAGGCAACAACGGAAGACAAGGAGGGTGAAGACTGTCTATATGGTAGTCAGGAATCACTAGAAGGTGCTAGCGAAGAAAGGACAAATGAGAATGTGATAGAGGGAGTAGAGGAAGTGCAGGAAGTTAGTGACAATGAAGAAAATGAAATATTAGACTTAGCTTTATTGAGCTTGGAGCTCTATTTAGCAGACACGAAACCAGAAGTTACACTCTTGGTTGAAGGGAGGGAGGTCAAATTTTTGTGTGACTCAGGGGCATCACGAACCCTGATACACCCCTCCAAACTACCAGAAAACACAGAGTCACCTGATTACATACTGGTCAAAGCAGCTAATGGACAGCTGTATCGGGAGCCTCTCTCCCATAACATTGCAATAACTGATCCGGTTTCAGGATTGACACAAAGAAGCAAAATTGTAGTTTCTGCAAAATGCCCAGTAAACCTCTTGGGCAGAGACCTCATGCAGCTATTTGGTATAGCAGTAGTCCCAACCATGCAGGGTATGGAAGCACAGCGACAAACTAACACCTTTGTAGTGCAATCGGAGAGTGAAATGTTTTATTGGTACAGCCAGGACTTGGTTACGACTGGTCCAGGGACTGTGACCAAATAGTTAATGAATGTAGCCATCAGTAAGTTCCCCTCCCTTGACATTGATAAGCAACACCTGTTGCACTGTACCCTGTATTATTGTAATACACCAGGACCTGATAAGGAATATGAGCAAGAATTATTTAAGAATCATGCAAACAGATTGATATTGCGTAACCTGTACTGGGACACAGAAGGGAACAGTGTAGCCAGCTGTTCATTGCCCCAGAAGTTCTTTGCACTTTATAAATCTAATCGATTACCACATGTTAGCTTAACCAAAAACAGAAATATAGAATGGGCAGACCTAGGAGAAAAAGTTACGAGATGGGAGAAACAGACAGAACTAGAACTGTCAGAACAGGGAATACAAGTACAAAAATTGAATTGGATAACTCAGATCAACCCAGCTGTGCACTTGCAGTCTAGCAAGGACAGCTGATTGACACTCCTATTAAGAGAATGCCTTACGAGACATACCAGAGACTCTCTGGTCAATGGGGAAATCAGATGTAGGACTCATTCGTACAGCGGGACCAGTTACTATCACACCAAAGTCAGCATTCAGACCACAAAAAAGACAGTATCCCTTAAGAAAAGATGCAAAGGCAGGGATAAAGCCTATTATAGCAGCCTTACTTAAAGGAGGGATACTAGTAGAATCTCCCGATTCACCATGTAACACACCCTTATTTCCAGTTAAAAAGGCCAATGGAGAATGGCGTATGGTCCAAGATTTACAAGCTGTAAATGATGCGGTAAAACCAAGGGCACCCACGGTGCCAGACCCACACACCCTGTTGAATGATTTGAAACCTCAACAAAAGTATTTTTCTGTGGTAGACATCAGCAATGTGTTCTTTTCGATACTGATACACCCTGATAGCCAGTATTGGTTTGCATTCACATTTCAGGGGAAAAGGTATACATATACGCGACTACCACAGGGATATTGTGAAAGTCCAACGATATTCTCACAAGAAATGGCAAGCAACTTGGCGGGATTCACCCCACCAAGAAGCAGTCAGATTTTACTTTATGTTGATGACATTTTGCTGGCAGCCCCCACCCAGCAGGATTGTAGAGAAGATACCATAGCACTTCTATGATTTTTAGCCGCTGAGGGACATAAGGTAAATAAACTGCAGCTTTGGAAAAAACAGGTCAAATACCTAGGATATGTAATATCCAAGGAAGGTAGAACGTTAGATAAGGACAGAAAAATAGCAATTTTGCAAGCACCAAAACCCACTACCAAGAAGGAAATGATGTCCTTCCTGGGTACAACTAATTTTTGCCAGAGCTGGATTCCAAACTATGCCTTGTAATCTGCACCTCTGACTGACCTTATATATAAGAAGCCTATGGCAGCGCAGGATTTGTTACAATGGACACCAGAGGCAGAATCTGCCTTCTGTAAACTAAAGCAGTTAATAGCGTCCTCATTAGTTCTGGGATTGCCAAACTATCATAAACGTTTTTTCCAAACTGTAGATTGTAAGCAGGGTTACATGACATCAGTGTTAACACAACAGCATGGGGATAAGCAACGCCCCATTGCTTACTATTCATCACAACTAGACCCAGTGGAATGGTCCTTACCCCACTGCGTACAAGCAGTAGTTGCAGCTGCAATGGCAGTACAGGCTTCAGCCTCAGTAGTATTGTTCCACCCTCTCACTTTGAGAGTACCTCATGCAGTCACAATTATTTTACTACAAGAAAAGGTGGCATATCTTTCCCCTGCTAGGCATCTTTCCTGTATGACTATATTATTGAACCAACCTCATATGACAATTGAACGATGCATGACTTTAAACCCTTCTACTCTGCTCCTGACCCCTGCAGACGACACACCGCACCACTGCCTGCAGGTAATTGAGCAAAAGACACTACCTAGAAAAGATCTCACGGATGTCCCCTTGGATGATGCCGAGGTGACATACTACGTGGATGGCTCGTGCAAAAGGGGTCCTGCAGGACAGAACCTAGTAGGATATGCAGTAGTCTCTGATACTGAGATTATAGAAGCAAAACCTTTACCACACAACTTATCTGCACAGGCAGCGGAATTGATTGCCCTGACACGGGCATGTACCTTAGCAAAGGGTAAATGTGTAAACATTTTTGCTGATAGCCAGTACGCTTTTTCTACTGTACATGTTTTTGCGCAACAGTGGAAAAAACAGAGAATGATATAAATTATGCACAGTTTATTTTAGATCTTTTAGAATCTATTCAGTTACCTCAGAAAGTAGCCATTTGTAAATGCACAGCTCACACCAAGCAACAAGATAGGATTTCAAAAGGTAATGCGAGAGCTGATACAGCTGCAAGACAAGCAGCCACAGAAGTATTTCTTTTAAATGAGGAATTACAACCCTCTGAAACTTTAGATCTAGATATGTTAAAAACAATGCAGACACTCACTACACATGCTGAAAAACAGAGATGGATAAAACGAGGAACAATCCTTGAAAAGGGGCTGTACATCTCTAGAGAGGGAAAACCGATACTACCCTCTAATTTGTTTCGCTATGCAGCTTTGTTGAGCCATGGGCAGTGCCATGTCTCAACAGGGGGATGGTACAGCTGGTGAACCAGGTGTTCACAACGTATGGATTTACAAACTACTCTAAAAAATTTTGTTTGATGTGTCAGATTTGTAACAAACATCATGCACAGGGGGCGATAAAGCCCAAGCAAGGGAGTTTCCCTACACCACCATATCTGTTTCACACTATTTGTATGGATTTCATAGAATTGAACAAATGTGAAAATAAGAAGTATTGTCTTGTCATTGTAGATATGTTTTCCAGATGGGTGGAAGCCTTTCCAACCAAAAATCCAGATGCAGCAACGGCGGCAAAAGTACTTGTCAAGGAAATCATTCCTAGGTTTGGTATTCCGGAAAGAATCTACAGTGACAATGGTACACACTTTGTAAATCAAACCATACAGCAGTTGAGTAAGCATTTTGGTATTTCTTTAAAAAATCATTGTGCATACCATCCACAGTCTGCAGGGCTAGTTGAAAGGCATAATGGTATACTAAAAAACAAATTGAGAAAATTAATAGCTGAGACAGGAAAAACTTGGTTGTACTGTTTACCCCTGGCACTGTTGAGCATGAGAACTGTCCCTACAGCAAAAGGATTGGCTCCTTTTGAAAAACTATTTGGAAAGGCTTATTATACGCCCCAGTGGAAACTTCTCATGTCATCAGACCAGGAAGCTGATTTCACACTAGCTGAATATATGAAAAAGTTGTTGAGTTCTAAACATCTGTTACAGTCAAATTCTGTTTCAGACAGAAAACAAACCGAAACATCAGAAGTGGCAGTGACGCCAGGAGACTGGGTGTGGATCAAAATCATCAAGCGAAAAAACTGGGCATCGCCAAGGTGGGAAGGTCCCTACCAGGTGCTTCTTTCGACACCCACTGCAGTCAAGATAGCAGAACGAGCTTCGTGGATACACCTGACGCACTGCAAGCTGGTTAAGAACTTTGAGTTGGACAAAAATCTTACCTCTCCATCGGGGCCCTCAGCACAAAGTCTGGCTACAAAGGGGGGTCAGATCAATAGGACTGATCTGTCTCAACCCCAGTGAAGAAACCATCAGTGCCAAAGGTCCTATCAGGGCAGAGAGTAAGAGCACATGTCCAAAGTAAAGATGACGGAATCCAGTAAGATCCAAATACACCTACTTGGAAGAGTCGGAGAAAACAGAAATGCAGAACAACCGTTTCCACAAAAGTATTGCATAACCATCCTGTTGACTGTACTAGTGACAATAATCTTTTTGTTGTGGCCATTCCTTTTCTCAGCCACGCAAACTGAACTGAACAAGCATGCAGAGTGGCACCCGAACTTTAACACTTACTAGGCAATCAAATATGTGTATGCTGAAACCTTCAATGTTTCGAATTGCTGGATTTGCACAGCTTTACCAACAGCATATGCGGGGGTTACTGTTAACTTCAGTTCCCCTAGGAGCGAACAAGACCTGGGAAAACCTAATTTATGATACATCAGATGTCACATCACAAGATAAAGTAGCATTGCACTTGTCTGTTCGACAGAAGGGAACTGTGTGTTTTTACAAGAATGATACGGTTAAGGTGGGTTGGAGCAATTGCAATGTGACTGTTCCCTATAGATGCTACACTAAACCTGATAACATTTGATTCTATTGCAACACGACCTATGATTCATTTGTTGAACTGATGCATAGGACAATTGGTGAAGTGAAACATAATGCTGATCTCTATAAACAACTGTCCAAAATAGACAGAAAAATGTTTCATGCAGAGCCAGGGTATAGTAAAGTTACTACTAAAGTAGAAGATTGTTACTTTGTATGTGGTAGAAAAGCATATAAATGGCTACCTGAGAATTGGTCTGGCAGTTGTTTTTTTGGGGTACCTGGTTCCGGCCATATGACATACAGCAGTTTTACCTCAAGGGAAAATTCGGAATGTTCGAGAAATCAAGAAGCCTGTCAATCCAGTGGGGCAAATCAATGCACGCTGGAAAAACCATCATGCTGTGGGCTTAGGGAACAAAGGACTGTCACACATGGACGAGTGATACTGTTATATCGTGGGCAGGTGTACTGCCAGCATATGGAGCAACTAAATCAATCTGGGAACTGAGAAAACTGTCTAAGTTTCTCAAAATAATGAGCAATGCCACCTTTTCTGCCCTAGAATTGGTGACTGATGAACTGACTGCCATGAGAACAGTGGTGCTTTAAAATCGCATGGCTCTTGACTTCACCCTAGCGGCGAGAGGAGGTACGTGTACTTTAATCCAGGAGGAGTGCTGTTTGTATATTCCTGACCACAAACACGAGATAGACAACTATCTTGAGGTAATTCAGCAGGTGTCAGCCATGACCAAACAAGAACCAAATCCATTGATGGACTTTTTCCATAAATTGTTTGGGGGGGGGGGGGGTCAGCATCCTGATGAACATTCTGATTGCCATCTGTATAGGAATAATCCCACTGGTGGTATGTGTGTTATGGTGCATCCCCTGCATAAAAAGACTGATTAAACATTTTATAGACATTTCAGTTTCAGAAACCTTATACCAAGGTGCTGAACTTGAAGAATTGCTAATAAACTGAAAATGCTTTCATGAGCTTAAACTGAATGACTCCCTTAACTGCAAATCCTGAGCAGGAAGAGGTTAGGGGAAGAAAAAAACTGTTTATGCTTATCTTGAAAGTAGAATAAAAGTATTAAAAGGGGGGGGGAAGTTATAAAAATATATAATAGTAATATGCATGCTTAGTGCATTCGAGGTTTAAAAGGGTTAATACATTTATTCTGTTCACACTGCATGAATCTGCACAGCTATTAGAAACTTAACAAGAGACATTTCATTTCTGCTAATGTCATGAAAATAACAAGAGACATTTCATTTCTGCTAATGTCATGAAACTTAACAAAGAGATATTTCATTTCTGCTTATGCCATGAGAAAATATGCAGCTGCTAGAAGCTTTGATAAAGAAAACAATAGATGCTTGAAAGTATAAACCATAGTCAAGATTACTTGTACTAAAGCTAGAAATGTACATTGAATCTAGACAAAATGTAACACATGTAACAGAACTGTACAATTGAAGAATTGAAAAGCCAAGGTGGGCTAAACTAAGCCCAAGGCCAGGTTGTTTTTCTCAAAATGTTTTGCAAGACAGCAAATAATCTGACCATGTCAGCAATAAGTCTGGTAACATTTTCTGTAGAACATATAGAAAGCTGTGCCTAACTACATCAACAATAGAATAGCAACATTTTCTGTGTGACATGAAGAGAACTGTATAAGAATAACATATTGATCACCAAAGAGCCAGACAAATCCTGTACCTACATGCTTTGTCTCCTTGCTGTAAGTAATAAAGAGTGCCTTGCTTGAACCTAATGTGCATTGGTCTTTGAAGTTTTTTCCTTTTACAGACATTAATAAAACCTGCAGGAGAGAAAGATTTGTATCCCAGAGATTACCACACCTCTGGAACAGATTCCCACTTCATGTCAAACAGAGCACCTCTTTGGCCCTCTTCAAACACAATCTGGACGATTGGATGAGTGACCATAAATTCACCCAGGGGTTCCACCTGTGTCCCTCTTGGACAGGGGCACTAGGTGCTGATTGTGGAAATAAGGTTATGAACTTGGCTAGGCTTGTAAGGGCCCTGGGACCATTAGCCTAGTAACTTCCCATGATATGATGATCCCGTATAAATGGATAACATGTTACATGTTGTAACATGTTGAGTATTGTAATCTGGTTATGTGTCTTTAAAAGGTGTGCTGCTGAACAAAACACATGAACATTTCCCTAGCAGTTAGTTAAGAAAATGCTATGTATTAGCCAGACACTGATTCCCAATTAATTTTGCACAAATAGGAATTAGCTTGGAGAGAGACAGAGTCAGAGACTCTTAAAGTTTATTACTCAACTGTGAGTCGAATCTTGCCTGGATGTTCTTGGAAGCATGTTGTGTGAACAGTCAGGGCTACTTGTGGAATTGTTTCTGAAAGAAACATCTGGAGTTTAGAGCTATGATACAGCCATTCATAGCCCAGGATTTTTCAAGACATCCCTTACTAGGAAAAACTGTGAGAAACTGTAATACTGTTTGATGAAAACATAACTAAAGGAACTGCATTGTTGTTTCAAGCCAAGTGGACAACTCATTTCTAGTTTCATGTGACTATGAAAAATAAATCTGTTTCAGATGTCCTGCAGTCATAGTCTCCTTGAACTTTTGTATGAACACACACACACACACACACACACACACACACTCACACACACATATAGCACTTATTTTTATGTAAATTCAAAGCCTTGCATTGATATAAGTTTGGTTAGAATGCATTCATTATTCTCTTTTGTCCACCAGATTAAGAGATTTTTTTCTTTTCGTTTACAATATATTTTGCTGGTAATTATTTAATTTGTCTTCTTTTATTTCAGGTTTCTTTATATAGTGTTTTTGATATGTAATGAAATATAGTTTGGATACTACTTTATCATTACCTGTTGAAACACACATGGTCTGATATGAATTGTTCTGTGTTTCTTTGTTTAATTATGCTTTGATTTAGATTTGTACTGGCTGACTGCATTTTCCTCCTTTGTCCACCAGATGGTGAGGTTTCTTTATTTACTTCCTGAAATGCATATTGCTGCTATAAGTAAAACTTAAGATTATTATTTATCTGAATATATTACATATGTTTTTCTCCCTTAAAAATGCAATTTTAAGTAATTTATATAATTTCAGTTTACATATATGACAGCTCTGGTTAAAATAGGTGACTTGTAGTTGCTGATTACACCAAGGGAAGCCTGGTTTGATCACATGCTGCTTCAAAAAGTTATATAACCTGCATACTTGTGTTAAATGTTAGATTTTGCACTGAAAAGACCAAATAAGAGAACAAATCATGATTGAAGCCATGCAGGCGAAAATAAATTGCAGCCTGCTGTTTATTTTCTTGTTTTATGCCATATTGTGAACATAAAATTGCAATAAACTAAGAGGAACACCTTTGGTGTTGGAGTTTCGCTTACAAGTGGACTTCTGTTTCACTCTGCAATTCTTGGGTCTATGCAACAACTTGTTTCTTAAATAGACAGATAGATAGATCGATAGATAGATAGATAGATAGATAGATAGATAGATAGATAGATAGATAGATAGATAGATAGATAGGTAGATAGGTAGATAGATAGATACATAGATAGATACATAGATTGATAGATAGTGCAGACTCCAAGCTACTACATACAAATAGCAGGGGATATGGGAGGGAATTTTAAGTAGTAGTTAAAGTTCAGATGTGGTATCATAACCTATTGCCTAAGCAGCAAGTTGATCAGGCTGAGGAGTTAAAGAATGTGTTAGTGCAAAACAAGCTTGCTATGTCTATTATGGTCAAGATCCATTTACTTTATGTAATATGGATTTTTTTTTATAATTCATTCTGTATACTACATTTTAGTTAATACATGTACACACTACACTGTACTGGTAACTGCATACCAGATAAATGTTCTTAGGCCCAAGACTGGCTGTTGTTTTAATGCATATCTTGAACAATGTCCCTGTATGAAACATATTTCATATAGCAGTTTCTGTCACCAGTGAGACGTTTATGAATTTCCTGTTTTTCTAGAAGTTTTGATAACTCTGCTCATTGTATAGCCTGAATAATGTCTCATAGTTATTATGTTCCATACTTTCTTGGCAGTTCATTCTTAGGCAAAGTATGAAAGATTTTCCCAAGGTAGGACACTACATACAAGACTACTGATGTACGCACAGTAGAATGGTCAGAAAATTCTCTCCAGCACTATCACATAGACTTGAATAATTCCCAATTAAAGCAGTGGAGAGACAAAGATACTTTCAACCTTTAGGCTATATTATGAATTATTCACTGGTAGCACTTTCACTGACATGACAAGGGTTTTCAAATCTGTAGCTCATTGTCTTCTCCTCTCAAAAGTAGAAAAATTGGGGTTTGGTCCTAAAGTAATCAAATGGCTCCAGAATTACCTCTCTGCATGGACCCTTCATGTGTCCACGAGGCATATTCTGTCTGATGTGGGTACTTTTTCCAGTGGTGTTTACCAAGGACTGATGCTGACAAATATATTTCTCCCCTGTTCAAAAGCAACCTAACTTCCAACCTACTTAAAAGTAGATACAGCTGTGTAACCAGATGACCTCCTAAACTGTCTGTTGAAAACGCTACCTCAATTTTTCCAGGAAATAAGTTCCAAAGAACTGTCCTGTTTTGATGGATATCTCATCTGTCTGATTGCCATACATACATTTGTCTGCGATACAATAGACATTGCACACTGTAAACTGTGATGTACGATCAGCTGAATGGCTGCCAAAGCTAGTTTTTCTTTAATGAAATGTACTTGCAGCAGTGTTACTATTGTAAATGTAGCTCTTTATACAACAAGTTTTACTATTTGTAAATGCACTTCTTTGCTATTACATGTAGGGAAATTGTAAATGTCATTTACTGCAGCTTTTCTTCCTTGGACTTCACTGAAAATGGGCCTTTCCTTAGGTGGACTTTCCTGATAAGAAAGACACATACATAACAAAAAAAGACAAATACATTAATATACTTATATTTATTTTAATGGTTGGAATAACTTGGACTGGAATGGCCTATAAAGGAAGAACAGTACAATGGAATTAAAATGTTATACGGGTGTATTATTTCTAAATATAAAAACAAAAACAACAATTTGATTCTTGTTGTGACACCAAACAGGATACTTATTCCTTTTGGATGTTTTCTACTTGCTCATACTGAACATAAAAGGCATGAATGCCAATCAATGCATTCTATTACAACATTCTATTCTTTCTAAAATTTACTTGAAAGCCAATTATTATATTCTGTATATGGTATATCATTTTATTTATAAGGTGTGTGCCGAAATCATCTTCAAACTTCACCACTACAGCATGCTTCAGCTGCAGCTTTACGCAGTCCAGCGCTATGCCCTTAGCTTCTGCAATATTAACTTCGGTGTTGAAGATTTTCTTGATCTATTCACAAATTCTTCTGACACTGAACATTATTTGACTTCCTGTTAGCCTTATTGAATCACAGTTTAAGTTAGACCTTTGTTTAGGCCTAATGGTCAATATGGAGCACAGATTCTATTTCAGATTTGAAAAATGTCTCCCTGCCAACCCAGTGACCAAACTGTTGTTCTACAATGAAAACAAAGTGCCTACATTTCTTAGTTTTAAAGACAGTTTGTTCTACAGACTATGAAATAAAGGGTAAATAATTAATGTTCCCCTCCTTGAGGTTTTTACAGGGAATAGATGAAATGAAAGATTATTAACTGGTAGGCACTTACCATATTAAGTTAGCTGTGGTCACACTATATATTAGACTAAAGGCCAAAGTAGGACGGTCATGTGTATGCCTATTAAAGTTGTAGGGGCCCTAGATGCAAAAGATTTAAATATTAGATCCAGAGTTCTCAGACAACTACTTATTACTGGTGCCATATTATCAATGGAAGTCAGTTTGTCATTTAATATAATGCCATGATCTTTATGCATTTTTGAGCAGTGACCTGTGACATATGTGTATCTGTTACGCAGCAAGTTGGACACCTGATATATGAAATAAAATATTGGGGAGACAGACAACATTATTTACCTGTCCCATATTCAGTTAAATGCTACCTGAATTTTGGGCATTCATAAAAGACTTCCTCCTAAGCCATATGTCTGCCCCTGTCAGGCTAGACACCATTCTCACAGTATTTTCAGCACTGCAGGTTCCATACTGGGCAGTAGCCAGTGCAGTCACATACCGCTTACATTAGATTCTTGTTGGCTTTTATAATTGTGTGCCCATCATGTCTTGACATGCTTTCCAGAATTAGTTAGTATAATTACAATGTGACACCTGTAGTGCCATGTGCCTGAGTTGTGTGGTGCCTCACCTGAAAAATTAAACTATACATAACTTTATTTAAAAAAAGGAGAGTTGCAGCTAACAAATGCCAAATGAGCTACTGCTTAAATCCTTTACATACAGCCTCCTGAATACTCTAAACTATCCACCTTTAAAGATTAGAATCTTTAATATGGACTGTAATTGCAGTCTAAGAAATGTAGAAGAAACTCAGTTACAAATAAACACTACTAAAAAAAATCTCTAAAAATGGACCTTCCATTTGGAGTAACTCCCAGAAGATACAAAACAGGGAAACAAGCTTACTAACATCAAACTTCAACTAAAAACTATCTTCAAACTACAACTAAAAATTATCTCATAAAACAGTTTGCTAGTAACTGTTTCCAAGATGTGGGCTAGAAACGTCTATAAAGCAAGAAACAATTATGTCTTCTGACTACTGGCTTAATACTAATTCATATTTTATCATATTCATTGAAGTGCTTCATTGGAATTTAATTGTTAGCTAACTTTGTCTGTCAGTAATGAACTGTACCTACCTGCAAATTCAAACCAATCTATTACTAAGTGAAAATTCAGTACTGCTCTATATTCACAACTATTTTACTGCCCATGCCAGTCTAAATACTTCAAAATTTTGTTATATGTTTAATTGTATTATCTGAACTTTCTGGCCTGGAATGTGAAAGAGAAGATCCTTGGACCAGCTGACCTACCCAGTTAACAAATATTAGATAACTAACTAAATAAACTAAATAAATAAATAAATAAATTAATTAATTAATAACCATGTTGGTAATCTTCTACTAATGAAATAATTCACATTCAATAGAATCATCCATTTAACAACAAATGTAATACTTCATGTGGTCAGGTCATTACAGTCAAGCTTATCTTTATGGTGTAGATGGATAATGTCCTGAGTATGACCCAAATGACCTAAGTTCAAATAAGTGGCTCCTCTGCTGAAATAGCCAGTAAGTGGCAGTGAATGGACAATGCCAGCCTGACTACCTCGGAGAGGAGACTAGGGGCCTGGATGGCTGCTTCATCATATGTAAGGAGAGGTTTGCAGGCATTGAAAATACAGCTGCTAACTGGGAATGTCAGCTTTATTTACTAAGCCTATGACAGCAGTCCTCATTAGCATGCAGGTGATAGCATGCGCACATGGTGGGAGGGCAGGCTCTTGTACTGGCGTGAGTACCCTCATCAACCACAGAGATTTGGGGTTAGGGTCTAAATTAGAAATACCATCATGGTTTACATAACTGAACCTGAGCAAGGACATAAAACACCTCCATGGCTACTTGGATGAGGGCATCTTCTAGTTAGCTGTTCGCTGCCTGATAAGGATGCTTCAAGTCAGAAATTAGGAAAATGACTAGTGAAGTATCTTGGGTATTATCCCAGGATTTATTACTTTTCAGTGTGTTTGCCTAAGACATATTTGTACTAAGAAAGAGTAGGATCAAACCTTTTGCTGACAATGGAAAAATATGTGCGCCAATGAAGGATAGCGGAACGCGCCAGTGAAGGATAGCGGAACAGTCCAGTGAAGGACTGGGAAATGCTTTCAGAAATGAAGCTGCAAACAATGTACCTATGTGGGGGAGTGGAACCGATAGGGAAAGAAGACAAGTATTTGGACATGTTAATCACATTAGGATTGGATTATCAGGTACAGAGTAAGAAGGCAGTGGTGGCAGCAGACATAATGCTGGAATATATCATTAGAGGGAGAGATTCCAGAAGCAAAGAGGTAATGCTTCTAATATGTAAGGCCTTGATAAGTCCACAACTTTGGTACTGTCTGCAATTCTTAAAGCCGTGTAAGACAAAGGATAGCAGGCTACTGACAAGATCTGAGTGGTAAGCTACCAGAAAGATCTGTGGGAAAACAGGGGATGGCATATGACCAAAGGCTACAGGAGATAAAGCTATTTTTACTTCACATCACAAAAGGTGAGGGCTCATGATCATGTCAGACAGATGTGAAGGGTTACTTCTGAAATGGAAGGATGGCAACGGAAGGAAGGTGCCCATGTACCTGGTTATAGAGATTAACTACTCTTTAGACCTCTAAAGGACTTTTTCACAGTGGATTGTGGACCCACTCCTTATGTGGGGGCTGTGCCTCCACCCCCCCATTAATTATATATACCAACTCAGAGATCGCACTACAGTGGAGAAAGGGTAGGTTTCCTTACCCTACTTTAACAATAACTAGGTACAGATTCTGATGTCTTGATGTTTGCTCAACTATGATCATTCAATGTAATTTTTTATGATCATTTGGCCTTTCAATGAAAGAAACTTTTCATGGTCTACGTACAGTGAATGGACATTTGATGAACATTCTGTTCATTTGCTAAACATAGACCCTGAAGATTTTTTGGCAGATTATTGGTTTATAAGAAACAGATACCCAAGGATTTAATAAAATCTGTGTAGGCACCATGTAGAGCCTACATGGAATGTATCCATTTATATGGCCATGGTGTTTGTTCAGCATCCCGCCATGCATATTAATGATGCCCAATCCAAAAATGAAGTGCAAAAACCACTAAATCCAAAAAGGCAGCCGCAGACAGGAAGCCAAAAATCCACACGAAGGAAACCCACACAAGTTTATTAAAACAGGTTAAAATATAAGCGCTTTCATCACAATCATATAAATTTATCAGGAACTTCATCAGATACAAGTCCTAAACTTTATGAAATAGTTATATACTTGTGAAGAATACTGACATCATTTACTCTTTGCCCAGCACAGCTGATATTTGCCTTCAGAGTCACACCCCCATCAAAATAAATGAATACAACTTAGCAATTCACCTAGTACTAATAATGGTAAATGCTAGTGAATATATATATATATATATATATATATATATATATATATATATGTGTGTGTGTGTGTGTGTGTGTGTGTGTGTGTGTGTGTGTGTGTGTGTGTGTGTGTTCTGCAAGTACATTAAATCCAAAAAAATGAATATATATATATATATATATATATATATATATATATATATATATATATATATAAATAAAAATAGAAAATAAAACATAAAAAATATTAAAAGTTAAACTTCATCTTTTAAGGGCTTTTAATCTTAAAAGGCTATTTATAGAAATACATTCATTTAAGCCTGGCCAGTATAAGGAATTCAAGTGTATTTGCCATATCATTTCTGCTATTTCTAAAAGATATGGCCATGCTCCACCTCTTTCAGATGTATGGCAGGCAGTGCTGGTGAAGGTGCATGCTTTCGGGCATGGAGATCGGGTGTTCAGAAGTTCAAGGTCTTTGTTGAGCTCCTGTTAAAGAACCATGAACCCGGGCTGATGCAGGGTGGTTTCCAGTGCTTGGAATGTAAGTTGGAGGCCTGGGACCGGTTGGCCAGGGAAATCACCAGTGCTACTGGTATCCCCTGCACAGATGAACAGTGTTGCCACCACTATGATGACCTGAAGAGGAGAAAGAGGGGAATCTTGGACACCTGGGTCCAAGAAGCAAAAGCTGGGAATGCCCCACAAATATGTAAGTATGTTTTCCACTGTTTTATCAAAATGCAAGCTGAATGTCTGCAAAACTAGTATGTATAATAGTGGGCTTATCTCCCAACAGCTGCAACTGAGAGTGCTCGCAACGTAGAGTCTCATGCCGGGTGCCTAGCCAGGCTGCACCGTAAGTGTCGTAAGTACAGATTTATTATGCTAACTGTAGTGCAATAAGCAAGAAAGAGTAAAGCATTTACTGCAATAAAGTACACACAAGAAAAAACTGTAGTGCTATAAATCGGCAAGTAAAACTGTAGTGCAATAAATGGGCAATTAGAATTGTAGCACAATAGATTAACAATAACAACTGTATTGCAATAAACAATACCAATAACAGTAAGCAAAATGGTGTACAGCAGGATTGTGTTGTCATAACCATTGCAGTAGAGCTGTATGCATTGTGTGTCTATGGTAAGGTTATTCAGTCAAGTGTAACACTGTAATAGCTGTAGAATGCAAAACTAATGGCCTGAAAACTGTATTGCTTAACTCATAGTATGGTACAAGGCTGTCTTCAGTCCAATATCAGTCACATAATGCTCTCTGTTCCTCCTACTTCAGGTAATAAAGGTATATGAAAGGTATATGGGTGAGGTAGCCCACTCTATGTGCAGATATTGTGTGTGGACTTCACATAAATTTATCAACAATACCAACTAAGTATTAACCAGCATTGTTGATTTGTGCAGAGCTGATATAGCACAGAACTGAATTCTACTGACTTTGAGCAGTCTGATATTCCAAACTGATAAGTACACTTCTTGCAACTCAGTTTGCACTGTGCTGTATTTATATATTTCCTTTATTATTTATATATTTGCTGCATTGTTTCTATCCTTTGTTCTTGTCTGCACTTTGTTTCTCAGGTAGCTCAGAAGCTAGTTTTAGGTGGGGGTTGCTGATCCAGCCCATCTTAGCTGTTAGTCATTGCCTGAGGTGTATTTTCTGTGTTGTACTTCCATTACAAACTGCATTTCTGTGAATTTGTGCAGAGCTGATATAGCAGAGAGCTGAACTCTGCTGACTGTGAGCAGTCTGATATTCCAAACTAAGTACACTTTTTGCGACTCAGTTTGCACTGTGCTGTATTTATGTATTTGCTTTATTATTCATATATTTGCTGTATTGTTTCTGTCCTTTGTTCTTGTCTGCACTATTTTTTCCTGCCCTCCCTCTTGTAGTCTTAAACTTGGTGGCTTTGGATTTGCCCGCCCCTGCTGTAAATCTGATCTTGGTCACTGCTCCCAGTCCAATCTCATTTGATCAATCAACATAGTGCAGTGAGAATTATTTGGGCAGGACTACCCCATTGCTTCTTTGACTTTGAGTACTAATGTTTCCTCTCTCTCCACTTAAAAAAATTTACACTTTATTCATCTGCTTTTACTATAATTGTGTTTTTCATACTTTATTGCAAAATATTTGCTGTGTGCTCTTGAGTGTTCGAGTGCTTTTATTCTGCTGCATTTTATAGTGCTTGTTAGTAGCTTAATTGAATCTATCTGTTATTCTAAGCATTTTAAGCTTTGGTCTTAGCACTTGTGCTTCAGGTGAGTTACTTTACATTTAAGAAGGTTCTTGTGGTCTACACTCTTACAGACAAACCCTTAACAAGATGTTCTCTCCATAAATTCCTGCATACCATTGCTAGAATCTCCTTGTGCTCTGACTGAGTGTGCTTCTCAAACAATCTAGAAATATAGAGTTGATAAGTATATTTTTGGCACTTTTTAACTGTTCAGAGTTCTGCACTGTCTTAATTTTTGCTTGACTGAATTATTTATATATTTGCTGGCATTGTTTTCTGATACTCTAAGTGCCTCCATTTTGATTGTTTCCTAACTTACTGCTTTCTGCACTTGTTTTTAGTTTTTTAAATTTAATTGCATTTATTTAAACTGTATTTGCTTTAATATTGCAACACACTCAAGTGTGTTAGTTTGCACTGCATTTGAATTGTTTTACTGCTGTTTTAGCTGCTTTTCTGTAAAAAAAAAGTTCTAAGCTTGTTTCCCACCTTCCCTGTAACTAGTCTAGTCCAGATACAGATTTGCTGTATCCAGGATTGTTTGTAAGCTTCTGAGCCCCCCAAGCCTTTTTGTGTCAGAGGGAAGCCTTCTAGCTTATCAGTGGGAGTAGTAAGCACTAAGTAGCCTATCTACTGCAAGAGGAGTGGTTTATGGCCCAGAAATTGTAGTTTATTGGCCATTTAGGCAGTTTTCCCACCCCTTTCAACTTTCTGGTTTAAAAGCCTGCATTTGCTCTTGTTTCCCACCTTTCCTGTAACTAGTCTAGTCCAGATACAGATTTGCTGTAACCAGGAGTGTTTGTAAGCTTCTGAGACCCCCCCAAGCCTTTCTGTGTTGGAGGGTAGCCTTCTAGCTTATCAGTAGGAGTGGTAAGCACTAGCTAGCCTATCTACCAGAAGATGAGTGGTTTCTGGCCCAGATATTGTAGTTTAGCAGCCGTTTGGGCAGTTTTTCCATCCCTTTCAACTTTCTGGTTTAAAAACCCACGTTGCATGAGTTTGCACTTGTTTGTGCATCTCAGGTCATTCACACCCACATGGACAATGACAGAGTCATACATGTACTTGTTGTGGAGTGACCTCCAGTTTTGGTGTCCTGCAGACTGCAAGAGTATCAGGAAGGGGAAATAGATATTCTAAGTGCTTCCATTTTGATTTTGTCCAAATTTACTGCTATCTGCACTTGTTTTTAATTATTATTTTAATTTATATGCATTTATTTAAACTGTATTTGCTTTAATATTGCTACACACTCAAGTGTGCTTGCTTGCACTGCATTTGAATTCTTTTTACTGCTGTTTTAGCTGCTTTGTGCAAAAACAAACAAAAAAACAAAAATGTTTTAAGCTTGTTTCCCACCTTTCCAGCAACTAGTCTAGTCCAGATACAGATCTGCTGTATCCAGGACTGTTTGTAAACTTCTGAGCCCCACCAAGCCTTTCTGGGCTGGAGGGAAGCATTCTAGCTTAATAGTGGAAGTGGTAAGCACCAGGTAGCTTATCTACTACAAGAAGAGTGGTTTCTGGCCCAGAAAATGTAGTTTATTGGCTGTTTGGGTAGTTTTTCCATCCCTTTAAACTTTCTGGGTTAATGTTTAAGCACCACACAGTGATGCTGAGCTGAGGTAAACTAGTACTGATGCCAGAAAGTCTGCTCTTCAGTTTTTCCCTTAGATCTTGCTAGTTCTTTTTCTCTTGTACTTCAAATACCTTAATCACTTTGCACTTCAGCAGGTTTTTGTACCAGTTATTGTAGCATACCTAAGTGCCATCAGCACTAGTCATTCTTCATAGAAATAGCTCCAGTACTTAGTATTTATGACCACCCCTTCTGGCATGATTAAAGGGCAGTTTCCTGTGCTTTCTTCTATTAACCTGGTGCACTTGGGCATTCTGAGGCAGTGTAGCAACTGCCTCATGTACACAGATAACCCTTTCCTCTTACCTCCCAACACTCAGACTTGTGAGAGATGCGCTTATATCACCAAATTGGAAGCTATGCACTCTCCAGCCAAGACAGGATTAGCTGGTCAAGAGGAGATGGTCAACACCTGCACCACACCACATGAAGCACATAGCCCTCCATAACACCTACCATCACAGCTCTCACATAAAAACACAAACCACGCACCCACCTTCGCAGAGGCTCTCAAGAGAAATTTACCCAAAGAGCAGAAACCTTCAAGACAGAAATGCACTCGACCAGCACAACACAGTAAAAAGCACAGGGCAAATAGCTCACCTCCACAGTGTGCCCCTCAACCTAAGCCTCTAAGGCTAATCACCTTGCCCAATACACTAATCATAGGTGACTCAATAGTGAGGCACATAGATGTCCCACTCACTAGGTTGAATATGGAGAAGGTAACAAGCTGCTGTCTATCAGGTGCCAGAATTCAACACATAACACATGTACTCAGGTCACTCCACAACAAGTACATGTATGACTCTGTCATTGTCCATGTGGGTGTGAATGACCTGAGATGCACCTCCCTGGACTACATGAAAAGAGACATGGTGGCTACTGCAGTTTGTGGAGTGCTAAGCTTCGGTAAAACCAGGGTTTTGCGAATTTTCACTCTGCTCAGCTCTACTTAGCTAGTTTGCATGCTGCTAAGCAATGCAACGCTTTTGTAAATATTGCTCAGTGATGTGTAAGGGTGGGAAAACAGCCTATATTAAGCACAATAGGCAATAATTCTGCAGTATTCCTTGGAGTCTAATCAACTGTTGATCTCAGATTATGTGGCCCATGTAGGTATGACCCTAGCAATGAGCAGTATCCTACCGTCACCCAGAATGATACCGTAGTACAAAAAAATGATTGACTTCAACAACTGGCTAAGTTTCTGGTGTCATTCTAAGGGGATCCATTATCTGTCTGCTTGCGAGAACATGATTGACAGACCTCAATGCATTGCCAAAGATGGCCTGCATCTGTCACCCCTGGGTTTCTGGGTACTGGCTAAGGCTCTTGCCACTCCTATAGTCCTTTTTTTTAGGCAGTGTTCCAAAAGACCAAATTACCACCATAACAGATATTAATAAATGCAATCTGAGGGTCATGCTGCTCAGTGTTAGAAGTCTAAATATCAAGATACACTCGCTCAAAGCACTCCTCAAAATGGAGAACATAGAAATTTGTGCTGTAACAGAGACCTGGTTTAAAGCAGCAGAAAGCACCCCTGCACTACTAGGCTATAACTCATTCCACACGTTTCGGCCCTGAAACATGGACTGAAGCTACAAGGCAGTGGTGTTTCCATATTCATAAAGGATATGCACACATCCAGACTAGTAGCCCAGCATAACGCATTTGAGATACTTCAGGTACAACTAACATTGAGTAAGACAGCGATCCAAATCATAGCCTGCTATAGGTCCCCAACCATGTCCCTAGACTCTCACTCCACATTCCTAAGCATGCTGGAATCTATCCAGGTCCAACCCAACACTCTCATACTAGGAGACGTCAACTACACCTCCAACTGGGAAAACTACTGAAGCATCAATACACTGGCCCAATGCTTCCTGGAATTCATCACTTCCAATGCCCTGAACCAGCTCATTCTGACCCCACTATAGGAACCAACATCCTTGTCCTAGTTATTACTAACATATGTGACCATTGCTCTGCACCAGTAGTCAATCTCTCCCTGGTCAGATCATACCATAAACTAATCACCATAAAAATCGACATCTCACCCACAACCCCCGCAAAGGTAACCACCTTGAAAAACTTCTCCAAAGCTGATTTTGGGCTCCTAAAAACAGAGGAGGCTAACTTCACAGCACCCATGCCAATGGAAAATAGCTGCATGACTGCCAAATCATACACCAATGCACTGTACAAACATGTACATAAATGCATGGAACTAGCCATACCCAACAGAACTAAGACACTCTCCTCAAAAAAAAGGAAGCCAATCTGGTGGTCCCCTGCCATTAAAAACTCTACAACAGAAGGAAGAAACTGTTGCAGAAAAAGGTGTAGTCCAAGACTGGAAAAACTCCCTTATTAGCCTCAACAAAATGTTGAGGGATTTGGTGGTCCCCTGCCATTAATAAACTCTACAACAGAAGGAAGAAACTGTTGCAGAAAAAGGTGTAGTCCAAGACTGGAAAAACTCCCTTATTAGCCTCAACAAAATGTTGAGATCCCTCATCAAATCTTCTAAAGCCAGCTATGAAGGTAGAATTGTGGCAGACACTAAAAACAATAACAAAGCCTTCTATAGTTATATCAATAACCTCCACGGCAATACCCAGTTTTGCTCTGAGTTACTGCACAATGGTACCTCCTATACAGATCCAGCAGATATTGCCAACATACTGGCTGACAGATTCAGTGCAAACTTTATCCCCCCCCCCCAAAGGACCAATTACAGTACAGGAAGAATGCCAGGCACCCAGCATTACTACAGCACAAGTTAAAGTTGCATTGTCCAAGGCCAAGAATATGGCTTCCATGGGACCCAGTAATATCCCTGGTTGTATTCTACATGAACTACAAAGTGAACTGACACCACATCTATGTGCCCTCTTCACTCACAGCCTCACCTCAGGCTTTTTCCCTACTGAATGGAGCACTGCTACAGTCATCATTCTCCATAAAGGGGGAGGGACTACAGACCCTGGTAATTATTGCCCCATTAGCCTGATGAGTCTGATATGTAAAGTCATGGAGCACATCATCATGGACCTAATTAACAAAGATATAGGAAATCTCCAAACTCTAGACCCTCACGCAATTTGGCTTTGTGAAAGGGAGAACATGCCTGTTCAACTTGGTTGACTTCTTTGAGTCAGTCGCCAGGGCTGTGGATGAAGGTAAGGCAGTGAATACAGCCTACCTTGATCTGGCAAAGGCCTTTGATACCATTCCTCACTTGGGAATTATTGATAAACTCAACAAACTTGGCATAAACCCCTATATCACTAGGTGGGTTGCAAATTGGCTCACAGATAGAACACACAGTGTGAAAGTAGCGGACTCCAAGTCAAACTGCTGACCACTCACGAGTGGAGTCCCACAGGGATTGGTCCTGGGTCCTCTTCTGTTCGACATCTACTTCTCAGAAGTCCAGGCCAACACAAAGGGACTCTGGCTGACCAAGTTTGCAGAAGACTGCAAGCTGGGAGCCATTATTAACCCCCCAAGTGATGCAGACATCCTACAGAAAGGCCTCATTGAGACCAATGACTGGTGTCAAAACCATGGCCTTAAGCTTAATGCCAACAAATGCGTCATCATCCCCTTTGGTAAAAACTCAATTCCCACTAATTACCACATTGATGGGAGACCACTGAACACTGAAGGCATTATAAGAGATTTGGGGATGCAGGTTGACAGCAACCTTACCTTCGACCACCACATTGCCACTGTGGTTAGAAAGTCATTTTATCTGGCACATCTCATTACCAAGGGTTTTGCATCCAGGAAGAAAGAGGTCATCATCTCTCTCTACTCTTCCCTCATTAGACCAATCATCAAGTATAATGCCCCATTTGGCTTGTACCTCACTAGACACCTGGAACAGCTGGAAAGGCCACAGAAGTACCACATGAAGAGGATCCTAGGCATTAAACACATATCCTATGTGGACAGACTCAAAAGACTCCAGCTATTCTCTGCCTCATATCACCTACTCAGAGGTGATCTCTGCTTGACCTACAAAGCCATGTCTGACCCAGCTCTGTTAGAAATGTTACATCTAAAGAAATCCCAATCCCTCCACACCACACGCTCCAGAGACCTCAACCTCATTACCACAATCAACAGAACATGCTGGAGGGACAGGTTCCTCACCCAGAGACTGCCCATGCTCTGGAATAGACTTCCCATACATGTCAAGCAGCACCTCACTGTCCCTCTTCAAGAGAAATCTTGATGACTGGATGGTTAATAGAAAGTTCAAACCGGGGATCATTCCAGTGGCTCTACATGATAGTGGCACTGGGAACTAATGTCGGGCAGCACAATGCCAGGGCATTTCTATGGGTTAGGCTTGTAAAAAGGCTCCAGGGCTATTAGCCTAGTACATACCTATGAACCTATGAACCTAAATAAAGCTGTTGTAATACATAAAGTATGGTTGTATTCCATGCATGTGTGATCTACTGACACTGCAGTCAATTACAACACTGTCATAGTTCTAGAATGCAAAACAAATGTCCTGTAACATGTATTTTCTTCAACTCATAATATCTTTTAAGGTTGTCCCCAGGCTATTGAGTCACATAATGCTCTCATTTTCTCCCACCCCAGGAACAAGGAAAAAAAGAATACACTTTATGGATCGCCGGTTAGCTAGGGTTAAACTATTCCTGGCGCCATAAAGTCTGCTTTTCAAATTTTCCCTTAGAACTAGCCAGTTTTTTTAGTTTTAGCACTCAAATCTGTTTATTTGAGCTGAGCACTTGTTCAGAACTCATTGTAAGCACTAAATAAGCTACAAATTACTACGGCACTCAACTTTCCTCACTTGTCTAGAGAAAAACAGTTTTTAGTACTTAATAAATAATCACCTATCCAGGCATGTCTAAGGGTCAGCTCCTGATGGTTTCTCCTGTCTACCTGATGAATCTGGGCATCTTGGGGAAATGCAGCAATTGCCTCATGTACACAAGACAACCCTCTCCATCTACCACCCAACACTACAACCTGTGAGAGATGCACTTATATAGCCAAACTGGAAGCAAAGCTCTCTTCATTCAAGAATGGACTAGACAGTCAAGAGCAGAAGGTAAACCCTTGCACCATACCACACTCATTACATAGTCCCTCAAAACCTACACCACCAAAACACACACATAGCAACACAAAACACACATCTACATTCGCGGAAGCTCTCAATAAAAATCTGCTCAAGCAACAGAGACCTCCAAAGCAGAAAGGCATGCAACCACCACCCCCCAACACAACCCAAATGACACAGAGCCCACAAACTCAGTGTACCACTCAACCACAGCCCGTAAGACATAACAACATACCCAACACTCTAGTCATAGGTGGCTCTATAGTCAGGCACACTGATGTTCCACTCACCAGGCTAAACAGAAGAAAGCTACTGTCAGCTGCCTGCTGGGTGCCAGGATCTGCCACATAATGCACACACTCAAGTCACTCCACAACAAGTACAAATATGACTCTGTCATTGTCCATGTTGGTGTGAATAACCTGAGATGTACCTCTGTGAACAAAATGAAAAGAGACATGGAGGAGTTCTCCGATATTGTAGCCAAGGCAGGTATGACCCTAGCCCTGAGTAGTATCCTGCCATCACCCAGAGTGATACCACAGTACAAGGACAAAATGATTGACTTCAACAATTGGCTAAGCTTCTGGTGTCATTCTAAGGAGATCCAGCATCTGTCTGCCTGGGATGACATGATCAACAGACCATGATGCTTTGCCAAAGATAGCCTTCACCTGTCACCCTTGAGATTCCAGATACTGGCTAAGGCTCTTGCCACCACTATAGTGCCATTTTTAGGCAAGGATCAAATGACAAATTCACCACCGTAACAGCTACAAGCAAGCAAAATCTGAGGATAATGCTACTCAATGCTAGAAGTCTAAACCTCAAAATGCATTCACTCGAGGCACTCCTTAAAATGGAGAACATCAACATCTGTACAGTGACAGAGACCTGGTTCAAGGCTCCAGAGATCACCCCTGCATTACCAGGTGATAATTCATACCACACCTTTCGGCCACTTAACCTGGACCGAAAGACTAAAGGTGGAGGTGTGTCCATATTCGTTAAGGATATCCCACCTCCAGGCTAGTTGCTCAGCATAATGCATCCGAGATTATCCAAGTGCAACTAATTCTGGGCAAGACTGCAATCCAAATTGTAACTTGCTACAAATCCGCCACCATGCCCAAGGATTCCCACTCCTCATTTCTTGATACACTGGAAAATATTAGGGTACAACCCAACACCCTAATAATGGGCGAGATCAACTACCCCACCATTAACTGGGAAAACTACTCATGTACCAACTCTTTTGTTCAACGTTTTCTGGAATTCATAAATTCCAACGTCTTGGATCAGCTTATCCACACCCCTACCAGGGGCAGCAATATCCTAGACCTGGTCATTACCAACATGGACAACCGGTGTTCCACACCAGAGGTCAATGCCTTGTTGGTCAGATCTGACCACAAGCTAATCAGCCTAGACATCCCGCCCCCACCCCCATTAGGGAAACCACCGTAAAAAATTTCTCCAAAGCCAACTTCACTCTTCTTAAGACAAAAGTGGCAAACTTCATGACACCCATGCAGATGGACAATAGAGGTACAACTGCTGAATCCCACACAAATGCACTTTATAAGCACTTACACGAGTGCATGGATCATGCTATCCCTAACAGAACCAATATGCTATCCTCAAAAAAAGGAAGATGATCTGTTGGTCCCCTGCCATAAACAAACTCTACAACAGAAGAATTAAACTGTTGCAAAAAAGAGTAAAATCTCATGACTAGAAGAACTCCCTGGTCAGCCTCAGTAAGAAGCTGAGATCCCTCATAAAATCCTCCAAAGCCAGTTATGAAAACAAAATCACCACTGATTCTAAAGACAACCACAAAGCATTTTATTGCTATGTCAAGAATCTCAATGGCAACACTCAGATCTGCTCTGAGTTACAGCACAATGACACCAAATATACAAAACCAGCTGATATTGCCAACATTCTGGCAGATAGGTTCAGTGCTAACTTTACCCCCCACACCTTAAATGACCCATCTCTATACCGGAAGAATGCAAAGTTCCTGTAATCATGGCTGCAGAGGTAAAAACCACACTCTTCATAGCCAAGAACACAGCATCCATGGGACCTGACAACATCCCATGCTGCATTCTACATGAACTACAGAATGAACTGGCACTCCACCTAAGCGCCATGTTCAGTTATAGCCTCACTTCAGTCTTTGTGTCCACTGAATGGTGCACAGCAATGGTTATCCCATTCCACAAAGGGGGAGCCACCACGGACCCCGGGAACTACTGCTCCATTAGCCTAACAAGCCTCGTCTGCAAGGCCATGTAACATATCATCATGGAACTTATAAACAAAGACATTGGTAATATTCAAACTCTGGACCCCACCCAGTTTGGATTTGTAAAAGGCAGATCATGTCTCCTAAACCTGATTGACTTCTTTAAAGCAGTCATCAAAACCATAGACGAGGGTAAGGTGGTTCACACAGCCTATCTTGATCTCGCCAAGGCTTTTGACACCATCCCCCACTCTAGAATTAGAGACAAACTCATTAAACTAGGTATAAATCCCTATGTCACAAGATGGGTTGCCAACTGGCTCACTGACAGAACCCACACTGTGAAAGTAGCAGACTCCAAATCCGATTCAGACCAGTGACAAGTGGAGTACCACCGGGTTCAGTCCTGTGTCCTCTCCTGTTTGGTATCTACTTTTCTGAAGCACAGGCTAACACAGAAGGCCTTTGGCTAATGATGTTCACAGATGACTGCAAACTAGGAGCCATAACTGAAACTCCTAATGATGTGTACATCCTACAAAAGGGCCTCACTGAGACAGATGCCTGGTGTCAAAGCCATGGCCTCAAGCTCAATGCCAGAAAGTGCACTGTCAGCCCCCTTTGGTAAAAACTCTGTACCCATGAGGTACAGCATAGGTGGTAGTCTACTTAACACCGAAAGTGTGATAAGAGACCTTGGGACACAGGTGGACAGTAGTCTCCTTTGATAATCACATCGCCACAGTAGTCAGGAAATCCTTCTACATGGCACACTTCATCACAAAAGGTTTCTCATTCAGGAAAAAAGAGGTCATTGTTCCCCTCTACTCGTCATTCATTAGACCTATTATAGAGTACAACGCCCCTTTTGCTATGTACCTCACAAGACATCTACAACAACTGGAAAGGCCACAGAAATACCTCACAAAGAGGATTACCAGCCTCAAACAGATGCCCTACGCAGACCGTCTCAAAAAACTCCAGCTTTACTCCACTCTGCCTAACATACAAAGCTATGTCAAACCCAGAGCTGTTGGACATGTGCCACTTAAAGAAATCCCAATCCCTCTGAGCTACACGCTCTAGGGACCTAAACCTTATCACCACTATAAACAAAACATGCTGGAGGGATAGATTCCTGTCCCAGAGACTTCCCATTCTCTGGAACAAACTACCAATATACATCTAACAAAGCTCCTCATTAGCACTCTTCAAGAAAAATATTGATTACTGGATGGGAAATAGGAAATTCACCCCGGGGATCACCTCTGTAGCTCTGCTCGACAGGGGCACAGGAAAATAATTTTCTTGGGTGGCGAAAGCCAGGGTACCTTTTTGGCTAGGCTTGTACAGGCCATAGGGCTGATAGCCTAGTACCTACCTATGAACCTACCTATGAACCTATGTCACTATGGGTGAGGAAGCCCATGTTATCAGCAGATATTGTGTGTGGATTTCACAGAAATTTAACAGCAATACCAATAAAGTGATAAGCAGCATTTTTAATTTCCAAATAAATCTGTTTTAATATGTGCAGTACAGTTGTAGTTCATGCATGTGTGTTCTACTCTCACTCCAGTCAATTATAACACTGTAATATTTCTAGAATGCAATACAAATGTATTGTAACATGCATTGCTCAACTCATACTATGGTATACGGTTGTCTCCAGGCCAGTGTCAGTCACATAATGCTCTCCTTTTCTCCCACCCCAGGAACAAAAGGTATATGGTTGAGGTAGCCCATGTTATGAACAGATATTGTGCTTAGATTTCACAGACACTTATCTGCATTGTTGATTCCTAAATAAATCTGTCTAACTATGTGCAATATGGCTGTATTCCTTGCATGTCTGTACTAAGTTGCTGCAGTCAGTTATTACAGTATTTTCAGATGTCCCCTGCAGTCACAGCTATTGGGTTCCATTCCCATGCCTGCCAACTAAGGCATGATGGCTGTCTAGTTTATGTACAGACATGCCTCTCATGTGTCACGATTTCTCGTAATGTAATTAAAACTGCCTAATCCATCTGTCACAGGCTTGCCAAAAAAATTATTACCTGGAATGCACTGTATTACTAAATCCACTTACAGAATACCTTGGTAGTTATACAAGTCCACATTATGTGAAACTGTTTTGTGTAGTTATGTACCTGCATTTGTTACTACTTGGCCCATACTGACCCATGCTAACAGCGTGGGAGATCTGTATGTGCTACATCAGCTATAGGAGAATTGTAGTCACTGTACTCAAAACTGAAACTACACAGCTGTAGAGTATATATTATCAGTGTTTTCAGGGATATAATCTGCAATGTCAGTCATGGAATGTTTTTTTCTTTCTCTCTCCACCCCTTATCTTCATTACTTTATTATTGTTATTTATTATTATGATTTAATATTAACATATTTTGTTTAACTACATTTTGGTAAAATGTGATTTATTATTGTTATGTGTTATTATGATTCAATATTAACATATTTTGTTAAACTTACTGTTTTTTTGGACTTATGCTTTAATTCTTTAATGTGTTACACATAATATACATTAATATGTATTTGGATTGATTAAAATGATGTGCCATTCTGTTAAGACTAACAATGGTTTGGTTATTACTAACCTTAATTTATTTCTGTACCTCGTTTACCACAGCACATCAAGGTAGGCCAGTTACGGCTGTTCTTCCTACCTTGCCTCAACTGGCTGTGGACCAGTGGTGTCCCCTCTGCTGACCCTACACTACCTGTGGCATCGGGTAGTACCACCCCATGGGACGCCCCCCCCCCCGGGAGCTGTAGTGGGGGTGGCGTTTTCACCAGGGATGAGCTACCAGTCTTGGTGGGCAGGATAGTCTACATGGGTTTGACCACTGTCTGCACTGGACTGAAGGAATGCTAGCCAACCTGGTAGGGGAAGCCTCACCCCGGTGCCCAGCCTCCACCACTGCCACACCTGCAGCAGTGATGGAGCAGTGCTGACAGTCCCATGAGTGGGGATTTGAGTCATGCTACTGCCTTCTGGAGGCACATGGGACTTGAATTCCACAACACCCTCCCTATCCAAGGTGTTCATCTCCCTCATGTGTCACACACTGCCCCTGTCTGCTGTATTATCCAAGGTGACCAACAGTCCCAGTTTTTCCAGGACAGTCCTGGTTTGGAAGTCTCCATCCTGGAATCCAGAACTTTGTTTTTGGGACACAGAAATGTCCCAGTTTAGACCTCTCAGTCTGAATGGTGATCTGGCTTCCTGAGACAGCCAGTCCCACTGCTTTCCCATCCTGAGCAGCTCTGGGGACTTTGCGATTTTTTGGAGATGTCATTGGGTATGGATTAAGGTCAGGTGCCTTCACCCTGGCAGGAGCCTTCCATGCTCTGCACATCCTTACTGACTTCTCTCAGGGCCGACCCCTACAGGCCTCCCCTTAGACCTGGCTAAAAGACCTTCCCCAGCTGCAGCCCCCCATGGCAGGGGACTCCACCACCTCCATGTCTCCTGCAGGCTGCCAAATCATGCAGGATCACTCATGCCCTTGGATCTTCTCAGGAGAGCTTCCCTCTGATCCCATCCACCCCTCTGGAACTCCCCTCAACTGCTGAGGAGCAGATCCACTCTCATGAAGGCTTCAGAGTTCTCTTGCTTTCCCATCCAGAGCAGCTCTGGGGACTTTGAGATCTTTCAAGGATGCTGTCGGTTATGGAGTGAAGTTGGATGCTTGCTCCCCGGCAGGAGCTCCCCAGAACCCTCCGTCATCTGCCCAGGTGCTTCTTCAAGGACTTCCATCATGGGGATTTCTGACTGATCTCTTTCCCCCAGGCAGGAGCTCTACAGGCCCTGCTGGTGTCTGCCAGTTGCTCCCTTAAGGACTCCCCCCCCCCTCACCCAGCCATGCCACTGTCTACCTCTCTACCCTTCCAAACTTCCTTCCCAGAGGGAGCATGGTCCATACCCCCTCACCCAGGCAGGAGCTGTCCTGTCCCAGTCACTTTCCACCTCTCTCTCCCTTCCAGACTTCTATCAGGACAGATACCTTCCAGGCTTAAACTTCTACCCAGGAGAGAGAGCTCTTTTCCAGGGTTACATATCTATTGACTGCTGCTAAATCATGCAGTGATGTATGTGCTCTTGGAGCCTCTCAGGAGCTCTTCCCAGCCTCATGGAACTCTGCTGGGCTGCAAAGCCTTAGACAGTCCCTCATCCAGACTTCTGTGACACTAGTTCTTCCCTTTGCCTTGCACCTAGGGCTTTCAAACTCACAGGGGAGATAGTCTTGGACCCCCCCATCTTGGCTCATTTTACAGCACACCTCAGTCTCTCTCCCCCATGGTGCCAGGCATTGATGAATGTGCATCTCTTCAAGCCTCCTGGCATGTGGCCTCTTGCCTCCTGGGGGGTGCCATTCACAGAGTGGCATCCCCACAGTGCCGAGTGAGGGACAGGATGACAGCCTGCTGGCCTTGGGGTGAGATGAAATGATGGCCCTATCTCCACTCCCATGGGGGTCGGGAGAATGGGACTGCAGACCTGGCTTCTCGGGGCGGCCCTCAAGTGTCCCAGTTTAGGTCCTGTGGCAAAATGGTCACCTTGGTCTTATCTGTCTTGTCTGTCAGCAAATGCATCTTCACCGACCCAACTCACCTCCCCAACACGTACCTATGCCCCTTCCACAGGATTCCACTCGCACCTTAAAAAAATGGGCTCTTGTCCCAAAAAAAAAAAAAAAAAATCATCCCATACACAGCTCTCTATTTCGCACACATGTACACTAGACACATGTAATTTGGTCCAATTGGCTTGACAATGCAGTTATGATGTCCTCACCCTCTCTCTGGGGGTGAGAGTTCAAAGTCATGTACAAATTCTGTCAAAGTGCACAGTTGTTGCTGTACAAGAAATGGATAGCTATAGTTCTTTCCTACACCCTTCTTATGCATCCCTGTCTGCCTTCCACCATGTTTTTTCCCCTGCTTGCACCCTATTTCACTACTTTCCTATCTCCTCATTTTTCTTTTTTTTTATATTTTTAGTGCAATGCTGAGTGATGTGCCAGGTCATGCAGCTTCACTAAGATCAGCTAAATAGAGCTATATTGACTATATGTGTTCGTAAAATTCATTAAAAAGTAATGGAAAAATGGGAGTGTACCTTGGACTCTGGTGCAATAGTACACCACTAGAAAGCCAAAGACATAATAATGGATGTAAGTGAGGCCTGTGATAGCAGGTAAATGCGCTGTTTTATCAATGACATGTACAAAGACACCTCCTAAGGCATTAATGGCAAAATACATGTTCAACTGGGACCTTCGTGCAAAAATACATCCATATAAAGCCAGGCACAAACTGATGGATGGATAAAATGTTTGTTACAGCAAGTATACATGCACATATATCTTGCAAATATACCAGCAAGAGCAGTGACTCAGTAGCTCAGTCTATTAAATGCTTTGCAAACAGTACATTTTGCCACACACAGTCCTGGGTTCAAATCCAGTGGTGTGTAGCACTGAATTGACAGTACTGTAAAGCCAGCAATTAATGACTGAGTCTTGCACTCTTTATCCAAACAATGCATTTCAAATGCAATGACTGTTTTTCACTGATGGAAGTCACAGGCCTGGAACACACTTCACAAATCCCTATAGCAAAACTATATGTGCATAAATTGTCACATCATGCAGTAATATGCATTCACAGAAAATGTCAACTCAGGTACTGTGAATGAGGGCCTCTAATATCAGAGTGCACCACACAATCATTTCTTCAGAGTCACAGTGCAGATTACCACAGCTGCACAACTAACATACACATTTGAATTCCCTGCTTGTACTAAGGACTGCCCTCATACATGCTCAAAGTACTACCAGACTGTAATACATAACCTGACAGATGCCCAAATGGTGGACATAGTCACACAAACACACACACATATACACACACACACACACATATATATATATATATATATATATATATATGTAAACACGCGCACACACACACACACACACACACACACACACACACACACACACACACACACACACACACACACACACACACACACACACACACATATATATATATATATATATATATATATATATATATATATATATATATATGCAGCGGTTAGCATTGCTGCCTCACAGTAAGAGGTTCTCCAGTTCGATCCTTGGCTAGGGTGCCTTCTGTGTGAAGTCTGCCTGTCCTCCCTGTGGTCGCATGGGTTTCCTCCGGGTGCTCTGGTTTCCTCCCACATCCTAAAGACATGCTGTAGGTGGATTGGACACTCTAAACTGGCCCTAGGTGTGAGTGCGTGCATGTGTGTGCCTTCTGTGGAAGGTTGGGCGCCGGGCTGGCAACTCGACACCGTAAAACTCCACTGCCAATCATGAGCAGACAGGTGATCCGCTGTGGTGACCCCTAACCGGGAAAAGCCAGAAGAAGAATATATATATATATATATATATATATATATATATATATATATACACACACACACACACCCCATCTCAAGGATACACCAAACATGTTGCTTAGTAATCTGTTACTTTAACATACTTACCTTAAACACATGCCTTAATTGGAGTGTACAAGGTACCCTTACTCTGGTTCTGCCTCTACAACAAGGCTGACACAGCTCATACAGTTACTCCTACAGCTTGTTGTCCTCCAAAGTGTTCACACTCTCTGCCTATGTCTATTATCTACAGCAGCAGCTGCAGCCCGTAGCACATACATTTCTATGTAAAGGTTTCTGCTACAGACCTACCCTCTGTGACAATATAGTCTCATCACTCCAGTAATGTCCATTACAACATATCAGAAAGTGGCCCTTATCTATATGAAGCCTTATATATTGTACAGTGGTTGCATGTCATTGTCTCATGATAGTGCAAATCAGCTGTGTTGGCTGCAATTAGTATTTCAGATACACAGATTGGTTTAGAGGCAATCACCTGCTAATGAGAAGCATGTTAAAAAAGGCAAGCAGCTGGCTATGGGGAACCATTCTGTATGAAACTTTACTCACACAGAGCACACTTTTCTGAAAACTTTACTATCACCACATGTCAGCAGAGGAGTACTGCACTCCATTAGGTATGTAACTGTTTTTGTCTACAACAGGATGCAGATGGGTGAATAGACTTATGGGGAATAGGGATTACAGCATTAAACCTGTCTTAGAGCTTTGATAATGACATGTTATTGATCTCCTGCTTTCTTATACCTACAGAAGAAGTACAATACATCAAGGGTGCATTGTCTTTTGTCACTGTGCCACGCTGGTCTCGTTGGACTGTCCTTTTATAGTGGTTGTAATAGCACACTGCTATTTGTCTGGCACTGTTGTTATGACATATTATCAGGGGATTGCCAGTAGGGGACACATCACAGTAGACTTGAGTGTTAGGTGAATGATCATACAGCAGTATCTGTCATGGCACACACGGGAATACCTGTCAATTGCTACTGTCTCAGCTGTATCCATGCACTTAGTATGTTTGCACACTGTGGAGTATGACATGTGTGAGCAAGCAGTGGATAGTGTCAGTACTTTTGTCCTTGCTGCAATTTCTACATAGTGTACTTCCATGTATGTGATCCTGCAATGTGTATTTTTGTTGTCTTTCAGGAATCATGTACACTAGATGCCACGCATCCTTCTCAGATGTGGAGAATGAAATTATACTGGAAGGACTAAGGCAACATCATCACATCCTACTGTCCAGAGGGAAGCAAAACAGGGAACAGCAGGCTGCTTTGTGGGCAGACCTTGTCTGTGATGTGAATGGCATGGACCATCAAGGCAGGACATATGAGCAGGTTCGACAGCATGCAATGGGCATGATCACTGTTAAATGATGAAGGGCAACAGATGTAGCCAGGGATAATGCTGTCACCAGTGGAGAGCCTGCAGTGGAACAAGCACTCTCAGCTACTGAGTAACTCCTTTACCTAGGTACACACGACAGCTCCCAAGCATCCATCACACTGTGCATTGTGAATGAGGGTGCCACAGTTTCCACAGCAGAGGAGCATGCAGCTAAGCTTACTGTGATCAGCACTACAATATTGTAGCAGTCAGTATGTCAGACTGTACATACTGTTACATGGGTGCCAGGTCTTTGTTCTTTGGGGGGAGGGTTTAACCTCAATTTTACTGTCATACTCAGAATGTGACCAATGCAACAAGTAACACTGTGGCTACTATAAATGTGAAATATATGGACGTATTACCTTGTTGTGTTGCAACATGCAATGGTACTGAAATTACCTCACCCTCAACTTTTCACATGTCCATCAGGTATTGGTCAAGGCTGTGGTCCTACTCCTGGTAAGCATGACACACTGTTTTGTTGTTACATTTATATTCTATTAAAGTTAAAGGCCAGAAGAGTGCCCTATTTAAACATAATTTCATGTGTAAACAGGGTAGAAAGTTTTATTTTTCATTTTGGAACAGGTACCTAAGGATCTTAGAGGGGGTAATCACAGGAGTGTAGTTAAACAAAAAGAAACACTTTGGCAGTTACAGTTAAGAGCTGATAAGCCTCCTGGTTTAAATGAGGCTATTAATCTAAAATGCTTTTTAAAAAACAAAAGGTTGAAGGTAAATAAATTAGGCAGTGAAACATGAATTTCTATATATTTTTGAAGATAGGTGTACTGGGTTGTTATGTGTTGTTTTATCAAGTATAGTTTCATATTGATTCATTAAATGGTTAATTTTACTGGTCAAGTTATACTCCATTTACTTGAAGTGATTGTTATAAAGGTCTTGAGTTGAATGTATATTTTTTTCTGAGGAAGTTTTTAGTTGATGAAAGCGAAGAAGAAAAAATGTTTGACCACTAATCCAATTGTGGTTCTTAATTTTTATGAGTCTTGGTGGATTTTTCGTACATAATAGTGCAGGCATTAATGTACTGCCTTTTTCTTTCTTATCACAGGTGATTGGGGGGTTGGTGTCTGTCCCCTAGACAACCTGATGTTATTGTCTCTTATTGATTATGATCATGGCCACAGTGATGCACAGGTGGGGGTGTTGGGGCCTGAATATGTCACAGAGGTTGACATCCCTCTTCTGTCCCCATTGTCGCCGCACACAGTCAGTATGACAGCACATACCCAGTCCCTGTAGGCCACAGATATTGGAGAATCAGAGGGTGGGGACATTGAACAGGAAAGTGTGGCAACTATGGCTCCAGTGTAAACACCTTCCTTAGTCTGAGAACTGGCAAGGTCCCACACAGGCAGATTGATGGGGGTCCTTGTAGGAGGTCTGCTGTCCGTCCACCATCTGTTGTAGGTGTCACATCATGGATCACTCAGTGCATGTTTCGGGCCATCATAGCACCACAGGCACATTATGAACAAAACACGAGATGTATGCTTAGGGTTATGGATGCAGCACAGTCTGACATCCGTGACTGCCTCCATCGCATTGGGGACGCTATGGATCAGTTCACTGATGCAGTGGGCAGTAGGTGGGCTGAGATAATGTCTGCCTTGGACTGCACATTGCCTGTGCTGGCACATCTGGTTGGAGTTGAGCATCAGACCTGTGGACGTAGGTCAGTAACCCCATCCGATGAAAGTCCACGTGGCTGTGCACAATCATGCTCTTGTAATGGCAGTATATCCAACACTACAGAGGGGAGTATGCTGTCCACACCATGACATGGCAGGCCATGGGTTCATGGTTTTGCGTGTCCCCATGGGGTACATGGTCCCAGCAGACAGCAGTCACCATCAGGTACTAGCACTGCTTCTGACCTTGGGTGTAGAGGTGCCAGTGCAACTCCAGAGCCAGTTCCCATGTTTGGGGCTGGAGACGGCGAATTGTCAACTCTACCATGTATGGTCCAAAGCAGTCAAACATACTCATGTGTAGGGCTAGCACTGAGCTTGACTGTGTACATGCACACACTCACACACCACTGTCAAATGCAGGTCACCTACAGACACACACGGCACCTCTCCATGATCCATCTTACAGGCTTCCCCTCCTGACTTACACACATGCTGTCAACTGTTTGGGCAAGACTAGTCCTCCTGCATCCCCACAACACCCTGTGCAAGTGATGATACCTGTGCCACATCCCTGTCATCCACGCCTTTGATGCAGGGAAATGAAGCTATGTGTCTGATGCAGAGGGTGAATATATTAGTTAACATGTGTAATCCAGTGTTCTTTTGTCATGCTACTTGTAGTGGTTACTGACAGATACTGTATGCTGGCATTAGTCATGAGTATGCCACATATTTTTGTGTACCTTATGTTGTATGATTTTCTACTGGCTGTATAGTTACACAATGGCAGATGTGTCACAGACCCTTTTCTGTTTCAGGAGTCTATTGGGATAACCTATGTATACACAGTGGCAATAAAGCAGCACAGGATGGCATGTCAGCACAGCAGAAATATGTCTTCAGCAAGGTATAGCACTATAAGTGCATGGCTCCATAGGTTCATATATGTATAACAGGCTAACAAGGACAATGCGTGAATTTAGTGTACTCATGATCCTTAATCTGTGATAAGGTCTGCTACCCTTGATAAGTGTCACCAGCATTTTGGGAACTAACACATCTACAAGCTGTGGTGATGAAGATGACCCATCTACAAATATCCTAAGTCCAGAACAGACAGCTGCCCAACACCAGTAATGATTGCCATGTTCTGCATCCCCATGTGTAACCTGCATATGATATGTGTCACAGCAGATGTGTGATTCACATGCATGGGAGGCCTGTTTCATGCAGGGTGTACTGTCTGTGTTACATACCTGTCTTTCCAGCATGTACTATGCATAGCACAGTGATGTTGGGTGTGTAGAACAGGGGAGACATGTGTTAGTCCTGTCATGGATACGCGGGAGGTACACAGTGGGATCCAACACCTCCCTGTATGGAGCCATACACAACCCCTCCACAGCATTTAGGAGACAAATTACACATGTACTGTCATGACACGGACTCCATAGTACGTTATCTACACTGTTTATTGGTGTACCAGGGAACCTGTGTGGCTGTGACAGTTGTACAATATGCCTGTGTAGTGACATGCTAAGGGTGCCATAGCACACAGTAGTAGGTGTGATGACTGCCACATTCAGTATAGCAGTGACAGTCTGGGATTTACATCCCAAACCTGTTGGTATAGGCTGTACAACAGTGACTACAGCCCCACATCTTTCCAACCAGTGAAAGTCAAAGGCTACATTACTCTCTGTGTCCATATCCATGTGTAATGGCTTAAACGAGTGTGGAGTGTGGACACTACAATATTTTGCAGGGGTGGATGGTTTCCAACAGGATAGTATTGTGCAGTCATTGGCATTTAGTCTTTGTCAGTGGCTTAGACAACAACTGACTGTGTCTTAGGCCATCCTGGTAACTGTTGATTCGGTGTGGGATTCTGTGACAGCTCCTAATATGCAATCACTCACATTTACAAAGCACCCACTTAGGCATCCATGGTACTGTCATTGTAGGGGTCACTAATTAATGGCACACATATGCAACATAGGGACATTCACCTCCAATAGCTGATCTGTAAGCAGCAGTGCTCACCAGGGTGCAGTCCTGGGTCCTCTACTGCTTGGAATCTATTTAACCACAATACACGTGACTACTGACTGACTGTGGCTAACAATTTTGGATGATGCCTTCAAATTGTGAGCACTCATAGAGTCTCCTATGTACTTGGTAAGTAGCTCATCAGTCACAACATGTGATGTACACACTCAGAGGGGAAAGAAATAGGCACACAGACCTGGCCACACAGGATTACACCTACTGTGCCTGAGATCACCATATCTCTACAGTGGTATGCCAGGAATCATATGGCACAGCTAAGGCCACAGTCCTTAGTAAGTAACATACTCATAACCTCCACGTATTCTGCACTCAGCATGCCAATATCTGAGTGCCATTTGTTGCCATACCTTTCCAAGCAGTACTGGCAATTGCACACAACAGTATGGTCCCTCATAAGAACACTTCACATTTTCAGTATGAGTTCATTGGGAATCGTCTGAAATGAGTTTCATTGTCACCTGTGACATATAGACTACTCACAGGTGATCTGTGCCTTGCATACAGGGCAATGTGTGACCCTGCTTGATTGCATATGCTACCTTTCTTCAGGATGCATAGTAGATGGACAACTCACTGTGAGGACATTAACCTAGTATATGACATTAGTACTACATGCTTGTGGGAGAGATTTGTCTAGCAGACTTAAACATACCCTTGAAACACAACCCTGCCTAATGGCACACAGAGCACCTCAGTGCACCTCAACACATGCCATCTGTATCATTGGTTGGGCGACCATCATCTCAACACAGGACATCTGCCTGTGTCCCTCTTGAACTGCAGCAATATGTGCAGATTCTGTAACTACAGGTATAAAGATTTCTATTATTGTGAGGGCTGTATGGCCAATATGCTAGTTAAGTTCAAATGTCCTATGGTTCCATAACATGATGCAAAATGCCCGAACAGGCTCACACACAAGCATGCTATATTGAGGCAAGCACCACTTCCAATCACTGCATACAGGACAAGACAAGGCACACATGTAGTGCAAGTTGGCTGTATTTAGATGAGAAAACTTACCTATGTAATGGTACACACTACAGATCACTGTATGTGTTACATGCAGCACACCTCATGTCTGCTAGTACTAATCAGTACAGGATATATTATGTCTGATGACATAAGCAGGCCTTGTGGTCCGTCCTTTTGGGGAACACATCACCTGCTACTAATAAAACACTGTTAGCTCATAAGAGCATGTATATTGCTTTATAGGGGGATACACACACACACACACACACACACACACACACACACACACACACACACAAAGTAGCCTGCAGTGATATTAGAACACTTACCTATCTAGGTGTTATACACAATAGATCACAGTACTTATCACAAGCATCACATCTTATGTCTGATACTACACTGTCAGCTGGTAGTCTTAAGCTGGATTATATAATCAGGCCTTGTGGAGGAGTGCAGTTTGGATGCCAGCAGCAAGTTACAGGGCCAAAAAGTGCATAACCATTGCAGGTGGTTAGCTCCTATAGATCACAGCACTTATCACACGCTACAGGTTGAGTTTGTTGCATATGTGATTGCAGGCAAAGTACTTGTGCATTACACATACTAAGCCTGTCTTGAACAACATCTGTGGCCTGCAGAGTGATATTGCTTTGTACTGTTATCTGCATCTAGTATCCTAGCAGCTACATAACAGTTATTATCCCAGTTATGTATGTACAGTTGCTAGTATGGCAATATGTGGCCTTTTGCAGTCAGATAGGCAAACGGCATTGGAAAGATATGCGTGAATTGGCATGCCTTCATTGAAGGTTGGGCGTCGGGCTGGCACCTCGGCACCGTAAAAATCTACTGCCAATCATTAGCGGACCAGAGTTCCAGTGTGGCGAACCCTAACCTGGAAAAGCCAAAAGAAGAAGAACAAGCAAACCTGTGGGCAGGAACAATAAGCCCTGTCCATGCATACATTGACAACATTATACATTACACCATCTGTTCACCTATGTCTGTCTATGTGGTGATATCCAGCAGGCACAGGGGTCTGTAGTTAAGTGGGTTATGTACTTTTGCACCCTTAGTTTGGATCCTTTGAGCAACAGTATGGATGCATGACAGTGCACATTTACTCACCATTATTAGGGTATGTAGGACAATACTGACATCCACACACATATTTATGCAATTAACAGTGATGTATATATAAATGTAGCTGTGTGTGCGTATGATATGTATATGTGTTATGTAGATATATGGGGAGAGTCTATGTATCAGGTTAATATATATATATATATATATATATATATATATATATATATATATATATATCGGTATACATCTATTTGACACTACATAGTGATAGATATACTATGTATGTGAGAGAGAGAGAGATAGTGACAGATGGATATGCATACGTATATGTCTGTATGTATAGACATATCTATACATAACAGGTCATTCTGATGATGGGGAAACAGAATTATTTCATTTTAACTAAGTGCTTGGGTATGCCCAGTGGGACTGTCAGTACTTATAAAGTGACTCCAGGCCACACCTACCTGTTCTCCAGTCCAGGATTTTGTGTGTTACAGACACTGACATCTGTCCCTGTTTCTGCAGTACTGCACTTCACTCAAAATGTCCACGGCATTCACCAGCTATCTGCTGTACTTAATATGTGACTGAGGTTCATAATGTTACACCACACACAGAATGACAGTATGTGAAAACATTAACATAATAATACCTCATGTGCAAAAGATGCGAATACTTCCAGATTAGAACCATCAACACCATCACCCATGCTAACTTCTGTAGTCCACTGAGCCACACAGGTTGCCAGACAGAGAGGAGTTATTCATCAAATCATCACACAATCAACAGCATGAATATGTACGTTACTTCTGCTTTATGTGAGACATACAATGTGTGATAGAGTACTATGTTACAGCCCTGAGATTGCCTGGCCTGCTGATATACCATTGCTGACTTACTGTTACAGCAGTTATGTCAGAACACTGCTGTGTTGGGGGTGGAGGAACAACAGCACATGATCTGCTGGGATAGACAGTAGTCCAAATATTATGTGACCCCACTGTTTAACATCTCCCTTGACTGATGTAGTGAATATTGCAACCATGAGGCCTAGTGATTATTAGGGAACACATACTATTGGAATGAGTATCTGTAGTCCTATGTGGATGTTACTTCTGTCCACATAGCCCACTATATTTCCTTGCATAAATGCAGCGGATCCATACATACGATACCATATTATATTAATCCTTACAAGTAGTGTGTAGATTATAGACTTATCTTGCGAATGCAGATGTTGACAGAACTGTAGTTCAGGGCTGACTCTGTGTGATGCAAGCAGTACACAGCCAATATATGGATAGGTACAGGTTGTGTGGGTTGCCTGGCATCAACAATTTTAATATATGTATGTGAGTAGGAGTAAGGTGTCAGTCCCTAGGGCCCTAGGTTGTCAGCGGCATTCACCAGCTATCTGCTGTACTTAATATGTGACTGAGGTTCATAATGTTACACCACACACAGAATGACAGTATGTGAAAACATTAACATAATAATACCTCATGTGCAAAAGATGCGAATACTTCCAGATTAGAACCCCAGGGTGTACTGGGCATGCCTATATCTGCCTACAAGGACATCATTGGGGGGTTCTTCCTCTGAGTCCTCCTGTGAGTGTGGCTGTGGTGACCTAGGCACTGATGGGGGGGCTGTGTACCCTTCCATTTGCTAATCTTCCTGCAGCTGTTTCCGTAGGATCATACTGTGTAGTATGGCACATACTGTGAATATCTGTGCACATGTGGCTGGAGAATACTGCAGGGCTCCACCAGATATATCGAGGCACCAGAACACTGACTTCAGAAGCCCAAACACACATTGTGTAATGTTCCTAGTTTGTGCGTGTGCCTCATTATGGCATTCTTCCATGGGTGTGTGTGCACTTCTGATGGGTGTCATCATCCACGGTTCCAGTGCGTAGCCAGCATTTTCCAGTAAATGGCCATGTGGGATGTCCCCCCTAGCAAACATCTGGTACAGCTTTAATGCATGCCAAATATGGGAGTCTTGATAACTGCCAGGGCTGCCAGTGCACACATTTATGATAATGCCCTGGGCATTGCAGTTGATGTAGATTCTACCTTCCTCACTGGGTAGTGCCTTGATGTGTACATGAGTGCAATCTATGGCACCCAGTACCTCAGGGTGGTGTGATACATGGTAGACATGTTGCATTTTGCTGGCCCACACCTCAGGGGTGAGGGGAAAATAAATGTGCTCACTGGTATGTGGTAGGATGGCATCCAGGAACTGGTGGAGGAACCCTGGATGCTGATGTCTGTGAGACCCCCATCATGTCCCTAGTTGATCTTTGGAAAGTACCTTTAGCTAGTATCCTGACGGCTACACATACCTTTGTTTACACTGGGCAGCTGAAATCAGCTTAGAAGTCATTGGACATACTCGCTCCGATGTCAGCTACCTCCTGTGTAAACACCAACATGCTTCTCTGCCTACACAGAGGAGATATGCGAACACGATTACCCCTTTATGCTATTCAGTAACTCCACCTTATTTGCATAGAGGTCCGTGCTCACAGCCTGGAAACTACAAGCTTCAAAGCCCTGCCACGTTAGCAACAGCACCAATGCACCATTGCAGATAGTCCATTCAAGGTCCTATAATACATTTATGTCACATAATATTAATCTTGTGTTTTTCAAAATTTTTATTTTTTTTTATAAAGCATGTTTGTGCACTGTGGCACGCCACACAAACATGACAATATTATTAAAATAAAATTAATTTAACTTCTTTCCTTTAATTTTTCAGACACATAGGGGGATAGTTTCACTCATATCTGTATGTGGGATGCCATTTCTGTCCATCTACCTTTTTACAGCCTCTTTTGTCTGTCTGCACTCCTGTGCATAGAATTTTTCCAAGTACACTATGGACTCTGACATGGGGTCTGAAGATCTGCCTATCTGCTTGCTGGATCACTCTGCCTGCCTCATTTCCATGAGAGATACCTGCTTATGAGGTGATTTGCATACCACAGAGCTTCCCGTGTTGGCACTTGCATGCACGCCACCCAGCAGTGCTTACTGAATCTAAAACCTGCTTACATTCGCATAAGTAGTGCAGCACAATGCCTACGTGGTAAATAAACACCATGTAGGCTTTATTAAATTCCTCCCAATATACAGGATTGCTTAAGGAAAATGTTATCCCACATACCCTAAATAACAGTTCAGCAATAAATTATAATAGTTAATGTAGTATACTATGTATATAGTTATTAGTTATGTTGTGGATATGATATTCAAAAGTCCTAGAATTAGGGGAATCATGTTTTAAGAAAGTAATGAAGAACACATTAGTAAGTAAGTAGTATGAACACATTTACAAAAAATAAGACAACTGTTATAAGTAAAGTGGTTTCCAATCTCAAATGTGATTTTATTTGATTAAGCTATTGTTTGGTTCTCTGTTATGTCTGTTAGAAGCACGACTTATATAGTTAGAGTGTATTCTATTTTCTTTATGCTGCTTTATTATATCTACATAAGCAGTAGAAAAGATTTGTGATTAGGTAGAGCTTGGGGTTGTTAATAGGTGGTTTGCATGAAATTTTCATCAAACCAGGAATTTTTTTATTCCATGTTAGAGGATAAAAATGTTTTTTTAACTTAGATTTAATACTAGCTTTATAATGTTTAAAGAATGTACAACTCACTATTAACAGTGGCAAGCAGGTAAGATAAAGTCAAAGAAAATCAAGCCGCACTTCCACAGCTGAAATCAGTATTTAAAATGAGCTTTATCAAAATCTTTAAAATTACGTTCTTCAAGAGAATACCACAGTACAAAATAATACACAAACCCTTCGGTCGTAGTGTGTATTACAGTTGCATTCTTGATAACAGTTCACGAAAGCAAGTTGTTATTTAAAACCTTTCGGTACTAGATAGCCAGTACAGAATGTCACATATAACCTTTCAGTGCTGAATAGCTTAACACTCCTTCAAAACTCCATTGTAATAGAACAAAACATAAAGTTCTTCAACACGAACACAGATACAATGCACAACATAAAGCAAAAGCTTCTTCAATATGAACGTCCCAAAATAGTTTTGTAATGTTTGTCCGTAACAAGTTGTACATATGTTAGAACTGCATTCATTGTACTAAACCATTGTTCATTAGTTTTTAAAGTGTTTGTTCTCAAATATGCCAAGATATAAATGTCTTTCACTAAATATTAATGGGTTGAATAACCCTTTAAATAGAAACTGTTTAAATAAGTATTTAACATTACACAAAGCAGATGCATTCTTGCAAGAAACATATTTTGACAGAAGCTCTAGGCAGACTGCAAATAAAGCACTATTTAATTCTTGTAAGTTCTCATTTTAGTTCAAAAAGAAGAGATATTCTTATTATTTGGAAGAAAACACTAGGTTTACCTAAAATAGTTAACACTTATTCTGATAAGAAAGGTATGCTGAGATTGTTGGTAACAGAAATAGATAAAAACTACTATACTCTCATAAATACTTATTGGATTCCTGGAACAGGATCTAAAACAGCCAAGAAGTATCTAGACATTATGACATTACATTTAAAAGGAAATGTGGTGATAGCCAGAGACTTTAATTGTATTTTATCAAGTAAAGACACCATTAATTAGAAAAGAGTCACCCTGGGTTTCAGGAACACTCCATGCAAGAAGAAGACTATTCTTGCATGGAGTGTTCCGTGTCCATGTAGGACAGCAGCGTGCCTTGCATACTCATGAAGGTGCACTGCTGTATTCTCTACATGGACACAATCTGTGTACGAGTGCAGGGGGTGTATCCGAGCAGTGCACGGACACTAAACACATCCACTGCATTCAGAAAGTGCCGTATGGCACTTTCTAAGTCATACTGGCATAACATTAGAGCTTTTCTCTAATATTATGTCAGTATTTCAGGGTCTGCAGACACTGAAATGTAAAACTGATCATTTCAGTGTCTGCAGACACTGAAATTAAAATGGCAAGAGCAAAGCAATACATGGGGTGTATCACAGCTTCTGTGACACAACCGCTGTATTGCTAAAGTGCTGTACAACACTTCTGCAACCTGCGAAAGTGGAAATCTGTGCAAATGCACACACAAAAAGCATAATCACAGCCACATAAACACACAAAATTGATAGAGAATGTGTCATGCATCAGCATGAAACACATAGAAGCCTGAAATCCCAATCAATGACAGTATTTCATGAATACAGTCACAAGTAGTTGTCAGAACACCACAATACATACCCATATAAACTAAAAATATAATAATAATATATACTTCTTTTTAATACGCTAAGGAATGTTTAAGTGTAGCTAAGTGCATGTGTACATTATGGCTGTCTACTTAGCATGGCTTAAACATCCCATAGGAGCTAAATGAAAATAGAGAGATGAAATTTCCAAGTCAAGATAGTGTAGTGATTAGAGTTGCAGCTTTGTATGCAGGCGTTCACAGTTCAAGTCCCAAAACAAGTAGCTTATTTTCCCATGTGAAAATAGTTTTAAAATTATTTTAGTAAACTTAAATTATGTAGCAACTATTTTCTGCCAACCAGGGTAGTGTAGCAGTTCTAAAAGTGAGATGTCAGTGTAGAAAAGATGTGAAACCTCCATATAAACACACATGGCCCATACAGTGTAGTCACACAAGAATATAAATAATGAAAGCGCATAGGGGGATGTCATGGAAGGTAAATATAAAATTATAATGTGTATATAAATATTATTTTATATTATACAATGACTGACCATTAACATACAAAAGCAAGTATGCTAATTTGCCAGCTCGACCAGAGTGCCCACTGTAAATCCGAGAGTATACTAACGGAAAAAGGTCTGGTTGCCCAGACTTTTTCCTTTTGTATATCTTCTGTTCTTTATTTATTTATTTTTTTACTGCAGGGATAGCAACGGAGAAATGAAGATCTCTGTTGTTTTTTTAACATATATCACTATGTTTTATGAGTTGAAGAACTCATATAACATAGCAAGATATCATAAAAAAAAATGCAACACAGATCTTCCTTTCAACAGAGAAAAGAAGATATCTGTTGGTTTTTTAATATATTTCACTATATTATACGAGTTCTTCAACTCATATAACATACCGAGATATGTTAAAAAAAGCAATGGAGATCTTCCTATCTACATTGCTACCTCTGCATAGCACTGATGTACTGAATAAGTGTGGGAACACATCCCTTACACATGCACAGTACATCAGAAATACCCCAGGATACCGGAAAACCATGGAAGAACAGCACGGAGGCATTATACCATGACATTATTTAAGAAAGGTTAAGTATTGTTTTTCTTAAATAATGTCATTGTATAATAGCAATAACCCATGGCTGGGTGTGGGCAATGCTGGATTACCCAGAGTTGGCTTTGGATAAATAAGTATACTATGCTTAAATGTGCCTTAATCAGTCTGGCCCAGAAATTGTAGTTTATTGGCCGTTTGGGCAGTCATTCCATCTCTTTCAACTTTCTGGTTTAAAAGCCCATGTTTGCACTTGTTTCCCACCTTTTCTATAACTAGTCTAGTCCAGATAAAGATTTGCTGTATCCGGGACTGTTTGTAAGCTTCTGAGCAGAGCCAAAGTCTGCTCTTCAATTTTTCCCTTAGATCTGCTAGTTCTCTCCTCTCCTGCACTTTTACTACCTTATTAACCTAGCATTTTACCAGACTTCTTGTAGCAATTATTGTAGCACACAAAAGGGCTACCAGCACTAAACATTCTACAAGGAAACAGCTCCAGTACTTATTATTAATGCCCACCCCTCCAGGCATGTCTAAAGGTCAGTTCCCTGTGCTTTCTCCTATTAACCTGGTGAACTTGGGCATCCTGAGGCAATGTAGCAACTGCTTCATGTACACCGACAACCCTCTCCTCTTACCTCCCAACACTCAGACTTGCAACAGATGCACTTATATATCCAAATTGGAAGCCACACATTCTCCAGCCAAGACCGGAATAGCTGGTCAAGAGGAGAGGGTCAACACTTGCACCACACCACATGGAACACATAGCACTCCAGAACACACACCAGCACTGCCTTCACATAAAAACACAAACCACATACCCAACTTTGTGGAGGCTCTCAATAAAAATCTACACAAACAGCAGAGTCCTCCAAGGCAGAAACGCACTTGACCACCACAACACAACACTAATCATGAAACACATAACTCTCCCAGTGTGCCATGCAACCAAAGCCCCTAAGGCAAAACAGCATGCCCAACACACTTGTCATAGGTGACTAGATAGCGAGGCACACTGATGTCCCACTCACTAGGTTGAATAAGGAGAAAGTAACAGTCAGCTGCCTGTCAGGTGCCAGGATCTGCCACAAAATGCACACACTCAAGTCCCTCAACAAAAGTTACAAATATGACTCTGTCATTGTACATGTGGGTGTGAATGACCTGAGATGTACCTCCTTGGACTACATGAAAGGAGACATGGAGGAGCTCTCGAATTATGTAGCCCAGGTGGGTATGACCCTAGCCCTGAGCAGCATCCTACCATCACCCAGAATGATACCACAGTACAAGCAGAAAATGATTGATTTCAACAATTGGCTAAGTTTCTGGTGTCATTCTAAGGGGATCCATTATCTGCCTGCCTGGGATGACATGACTGACAGACCTTGATGTTTTGTCAGAGATGGCCTGCATCTGTCATCCCTGGGGATTCTGGATACTGGCCAAGGCTCTTGTCACCCCTATAGTGCCTTTTTTAGGTGGTGTTCCAAAGACAAAATTACCACTGTAACAGCTACAAACAAATGCAATCTGAGGGTCATGCTGCTCAAAGCTAGAAGTTTAAATCTCAAAATGCACTTGCTCGAAGCACTCCTTAAAATGGAGAACATCAACATTTCTGCTGTAAGAGAGACATGGTTCAAAGCAGCAGAAAACACCCCTGCACTACCAGGCTATAACTCATTCCACACCTTTTGTCCCCAGAACTTGGACTGAAGATCCAAAGGCAGTGGTGTTTCCATATTCATAAAGGATGCACACACCTCCAGACTGGTAGCCCAACATAACACATCAGAGATACTTTAGGTGCAGCTAACATTGGGTAAGACAGTGATTCAGGTTGTAGCCTGCTATAGGTCCCCAACCATGTCCCAAGACTCACACTCCACATTCCTAAGCACCCTGGAGAATATTAGGGTCCAACCTAACACACTCATACTGAGCGACTTCAACTATTCCTCCATTAACTGGGAAAACTACTCATGTACCAATACACTTGCCCAACGTTTCCTGGAATTCATTAATCATCCCCCACTACAGGTAGTAACATCCTTGACCTGGTCATTACAAACATGGACGACCATTGCTATACGCCAGTAGTCAACTCCTCCCTGGTTAGATCTGACCACAAACTAATCACCTTGGAAATCCACATCCCTCCCACCCCCGCCTCCCGCAAAGGTAACCACCATGAAAAACTTCTCCAAAGCTAACTTTGGGCTCCTGAACTCAGAGGTGGCTAACTTCACAGCACCCATGCAAATGGAGAATAGTTGCATGACCGCCGAATCATGCACCAATGCACTGTATGAACATGTACACAAATGCATGGATCTCGCTATACCCAATAGGACTAAGACACTCTCCTCCAAAAAAAGGAAGCCAATCTGGTGGCCCCCTGCCATAAACAAACTCTACAACAGAAAGAGGAAACTGATGTGGAATAAGGTGAAGTCCCAAGAACGGAAAAAACTCCCTTATCAGCCTCAACAAAAAGTTAAGATCCCTCATCAAATCCTCTAAAGCTAGCTATGAAAACAGAATTGCAGCAGACAGTAAAGACAACCACAAGGCCTTCTATAGTTTTGTAAAGAATCTCCACGACAATACCCAGATTTGCTCTGAGCTACTGCACAATGGTACCTCCTATACCGAGCCAACAGATATTGCCAATATACTGGCTGACAGATTCAGTGTCAACTTTACCCCTCTCTCCCCCCAAAAGACCAATCACATTACGAGTAGATTGCCAGGCACCCAGTATTACTGCTGCACAAGTTAAAACAGCACTGTCCAAGGCCAAGAATACAGCTTCTATGGGACCTGACAATATCCCTGGCTGTGCTTTACATGAACTACAGAGTGAACTGGCACCTCACCTGTGTCCCCTGTTCAATCACAGCCTCACCTCAGGCTTTGTCCCTACTGAATGGTGCACTGCTACAGTCATTCCTCTCCACAAAGGAAGAGCGACTACAGACCCTGGGAACTATCAACCTATTAGCCTGAAGAGTCTGATATGCAAAGCTATAGAACACATCATCATGGACCTAATAAACAAGGATATAGGGAATCTCCAATCTCTGGATCCCACACAGTTTGGTTTTCTGAAGGGTAGATCATGCCTGGTCAACTTGGTCGACTTTTTGAGTCAGTCACCAGAGCTGTGGATGAAGGTAAGGTGGTTCATACAGCCTACCTTGATCTGGCCAAGGCTTTTGATACCATTCCCCACTCAGGAATCATAGAAAAACTCAGTAAGCTAAGCATGAACCCCTGTATCACTAGGTGGGTTGAAAACTGGCTCACAGATAGAACCCACAGTGTGAAAGTACCTGACTTCAAGTCAGACTGCTGACCAGTCACAAGTGGAGTCCCACAGGGTTCAGTCCTGAGTCATCCCCTGTTTGGCATCTACTTTTCTAAAGTCCAAGTCAACACAAAGGAACTCTGGCTGACAAAGTTCGCAGAAGACTGCAAGCTGGGAGCTATTATTAACTCCCCAAGTAATGTTGACATCCTACAGAAAGGCCTCACTGAGACCAACGACTGGTGTCAGAACCATGGCCTTAAGCTCAATACCAAAAAATGTGTCGTCAACCCCTTTGGGAAAAACACACTTCCTATCAATTACCAAATCAATGGTAGTCCACTGAACACAGAAGGCATTATAAGAGATCTGGGAACACAGGTTGACAGCAACCTCTCTTTTGGACAACACATTGCCACTGTGGTCAGAATTTCCTCCTATATGGTACATCTCATTACTAAGGGTTTTGCATCCAGGAGGAAACAGTCATTGCCTCCCTCTCCTCTGCTCTCATTAGGCCAAGCATCGAGTACAATGCTCCATTTGCCATGTACCTCACTAGACACCCGCAACAACTGGAGAGACCACAAAGTACCTCACAAAGATGATCCTAGGCTTTAAACAAGTTGTCCTATATGGACAGAGTCAAAAAACTCCAACTAGTCTCTATCTCATATCACCTACTTAGAGGCAATCTGTGCTTGACTTACAAAGCCATGTCTGACCCAGCTCTGTTAGAAATGCTACATCTAAAGAAATCCCAATCCCTCCACACCAGACCCTCCAGAGACCTCAACCTCATTACCACAATCAACAGAACATGCTGGAGGGATAGGTTCATAACCCAGAGACTGCCCATGCTATGGAACAGCCTTCTCATACATGTCAAACAGAGCACCTCACTGGCCCTCTTCAAGAAAAATCTTGTTGAATGGATGGGAAGTAGAAAATTCACCCTGGGGATCACTGCAGTGGCTTTACTCAACAGAGGCACTGGGAACTAATGTCAGGTGGCACAATGCCAGGGTAATCCTTTGGGTTAGGTTTATAAAGACTCCAGGGCCATTAGCATAGTACACACCTATCAACCTATGAACCTAAAAATCTGGATATTCCATAGTCATCTGTACAGAAGATTGATATGGCCTGCACAATGGTTTAACATGCTGCATATGCGGCAGATGCTGTTACCACGCTCTATAAAGTAATGCCATCAGGAGGTGGTAAACAGGCATGGATGGTACATCAATCAAAATGGCATCAGCCAAACAGAACATGATCTTCACCCAAAGACACGCACACACACACACACACACACACACACACACACACACACGCACACGCACACACGCACGCACACACACACACACACACACACACACACACACACACACACACACACACACACACACAGTTGTCAGTATTGAGATTAGAATCCCTACCTATTTAGTTACTTCTACTACAGTGTTATGCAGTTATCAGATGTGTCACAGAGCTTACATGATTTCCCCTAGTCCCAAGTTACTTCTAAGGTGAATGACATCAGCAGGCCTAGTAAAGTAGTGTGATTGGACATTTACAGGGTGGTACACAAATCAAATGGTATAATCCACAAAGTATATGATTCTCACATACACACACTTGCTGGTATTGAGATTAGAACCCCTACTTATAGCTATTTGCACTACAGTGTTACGCAGCTATTGCATGTGCTACAGAGCTTTCTAGGCTGACAACTGGCCAAAGTTGCTGATAACGCACAGCTGAGGTAAACTGTTACAGGTGCCAGAAAGTCTGCCTTCAGTTTTTCCCTTAGATCTTGCTAGTTCTTTCTTTCCTGCACTTCAAATAGGGTAATAGCTTTGCACTTTAACAGGTTAATTTATCAAGTATTCTAGAACACCTGAGAGCCATCAGCCTTAGTCATTCCTCACAGAATTAGCTTCAGTATTTAGCAGTTATGATCACCCCTCATGGTATGATTAAAGTACAGTTCTTTGTGCTTTTACCCATCAACCTGGTGCCCTTGGGCATTCTGAGGTACTGTTGCAATTGCCTCATGTACACAGACAACCCTCTTCACTAAACTCCCAACATTCAGACTTGTGAGAGATACCCTTATATCACCATATTGGAAGATATGTAATCTCCAGTGAAGACTGGACTAGCTGGTCAAGACGAGAACTTCAACACCTGCAACACACCACATAGAACACATACCCCTCCAGAAAACACACTATCACAGCTCTGACATACAGGGAGTAACCACACACCTACCTTCACAGTAGCACTCAATAGACATTTACCCAAACAGTAGAGACCACGAAGACAGACACCCACTCAACCACCACAACATAGCACAGGACACATATCTTACCTACACAGGTGACTCAATTGTGAGGCACGTGGATGTCCCACTCACTAGTTTGAACATGGAGGAGGTAACAGTCAGCTTTCTATCAGGTGCCAGAATCCAACACATAACACACCCAGTCACGTCACTCCAAAACAGCTACAAGTATCACTCAATCATTGTCCATGCGTGTGTGGAAGACCTAAGATGCAGATCCATGGACTATATGAGAAGAGACATGGTAGAGCTCTCAGATTATGTGGGCCAAGCAGGTATGGAAGTAGGCCTGAGCAGTATACTACTGTCACCCTAAATGATACCACAGTACAAACAACAAATGATTGACTTCAACATTTGGCTTATGTGTCTAGTGTCACTCTCATGGGATCCAGTATCTGCTTGGGATGGGACGATTGACAGACTGCGATGGCTTGCCACAGATGGCTTGCATCTGTCACCACTGGGTTTCCAGGTACTGGCTATGTGTCTTGCCACCCCCACAGTGTTTTTTCAGAGGTGTTCCACATCAAATTACCACCATAACAGCTACACATATATGCAATCTGAGGGTCATGCTGCTCAACACTAAACATCTACATCTTGAGATGCAGCCACTCACAGCACTCCTAAAAATGGTGAACACTGACATTTATGCTGTAACAGAGACCTGTTTTACAGCAGTAGACAGCACCCCTGCATAACCAGCCTACAACTCATTCCACACCTGTCAGCCCCAAAACATGGGTGATGGCTCCATATTAATAACAGATATGAACACATCCAGAGTAGTATATCAGCATAATGCATGTGAGATACTTCAGATACAACTGACACTGGGTAATAGTGCAATCCAAGTCATAGCCTGCTATAGGTCCACATCCATGTCCCTAGACTCTCAATCCACATTCCTCAACACCCTGGAATTTATCAAGATCGAACCCAACAGTCACATACTAGGAGAGTTCAACTACCCTTCCATCAACTGGGAAAGATATTCAAGCAGTAATGCACTGGCCCAATGCTTCCAGGAATTCATCAGTTCCAATGCCCTGGACTAGCTCATTCTGACAGCCAAAAGAGGAAGCAACATCCTTGACCTGTGTTGATTACTAACATATGGGAGTGTTGCTTCACAACAGTAGTCAATCGCTACATGGTCATATCCAACATAGAGTAATCACCATGGAAATCCCCATCTCAACCACACCCCCCACAAAGTTAACCACCTTGAAAACCTCTCCATAGCTGACTTTGGACTCATAAGAACAGAGGTGGCTAAATTCACAGTCCCATGCAAATGGAAAATACCTGCACGACTCCTGGATCATACACAAATGCAGTGTACAAACATGTACTTCAATGTATGGAACTAGCCATACCCAACAGAACCATAACACTCACATCCAAACACTGGAGGCCAATCTGGTGGTCCCCTGCCATGAATAGCCTAAAAAGCTGGAGTCCCAACAGTGGCACAACTCCTTTATTAGCCTCAATAACAACTTGAGATCTCTCATGAAATCATCTAAAGCCACCTATGATGGCAGAATTGCAGCAGACACTGACAACAATCACAAATCCTTTGATAGTTATATCAAGAACCTCCACGCCACTACCCAGAAGTGCTATGAGTTACTGCATAATGCTACCTCCTATACTGAACCAACATATACTTCCAACATTCTTGCAACTACAGACCCTGGGAAGTATCATTCCAGTAGCCTGACGAGTCTGATATATACAGCTATGGACTGCATCATCAGGGACATGATTGACAAACATATAGGTGATCTCCTAAATCTGGACCCAACACAGTTTGGCTTTGTGACAGGGAGATCATGCCTGCTCAATCTGGTTGACTTATTTGAGTCAGTCACAAGGGCTGTGTATGACAGTAAAGCACTGCATGCAGCCTACATCGACCTGGTCAAGGCTTTTGATACCATTCCTCAGTCAGGAATTATGGATGAACTTAGCAAACTAGGCATCAACTCCTATATCACTTGGGGGGGTTGTAAACTGACTGAAAGTTAGGACAAACAGTGTGGAAGTAGTGAGCTCCAAGTCAGACTACCAGCCAGTCACAAGTGGAGTCCCACAGGAATCAGTCCTGGGTACTCACCTGTTCAGAATCTAGTTGTCAGGAGTCCAGGCCAACACAAAGGAACTCTGAATGGCCAAGTTCACAGACAACTGCAAGCTGGGATCCATCATTAACTCCATAAGTGATGCAGACATCCTACAGAAAGGCCTCACTAAGACCACCGACTGGTGTGAAAACTATGGCTTAACACTTAACACCACAAAATGCATCAGCAGCCCCTTTGGTATAATCTCATTTCCCACTAAGCAGCACATCAATGGGAGCCCACTGAACACTGTAGGCATTATAAGAGATCTGGAGACAGAGGTTGACAGCAACCTCTCCTTTAACAACCTCATTGCCACTGTGGTCAGGAAATCCTTCTTCTCATTATCAAGGGTTTTGCATTCAGGAAGAAAGAGGTCAATGTCTCTGTCTACTCATCCCTCATTAGTCCAATCAAGTATAATGGCCAATTAGGCATGTACCTCACTAGACACCTGCAATGGCTGGAGAGGCCACAGAAGTACCTCATAATGAGGATCCTAGGCATTAAACATGTCCTACACAGACAGACTCAAATGACTCCAGCTATTCTCTGTCTCATATCACCCACTTAGAGGCGATCTCTGCTTGACTTGCAAAGCCATGTCTGACCCAGCTGTTTTAAAAATGCTACATCTAAAGCCATCCCAATTTCTCTGCACCACACACTGCAGGGACCTCAACCTTATTACCACAATCAACACAACATGCTGGAGGGACAGGTTCCTCACCCAGAGACTGCACATGCCCTGGAGTAGACTTCCCATACATATCAAGCAAAGCACCTAGATGACCCTGTTCCAGAGAAGGGTAATTGAAAGTTCACCTCATGGATCACTCCAGTGGCTCTACTTGATGGGGGCACTGTGAAATAACATCAGGTGGCACAATGGAAGGGCACTTCTATGAGCTAGGCTTGTAACAGCTCCAGGGCCATTAGCCTAGTACACACCTATGAACCTATAAGGGCAGTGACATCGGCATGACTGATAAGGTAGGCCAGTGGGTAGGTAACTTATCAAAATACTTGTTCCTACAAACATACACTCTTACACACTCACACACACATTTGCCAGATCTGAGAGTAGAACCCCTGCCTATCTCTTTATTTATACTATAGTGTTATGCAGTCATCACATGTGCTACAGAGCTTACTGGACTGGCAACTGGACAAGGGTGCTGATAAGGGAAATGACATCAGCAGGACTGATGAAGTATGCCAGTGGGTGGGAAATCTGTCAAAATACATCTTCCTACAAACATACACACTTTCACACACACTTAAACACCCACTCACACATTTGTCAGTTCTGAGAGTAAAACCCCTGCCTATCTAGTTACTTGTACTATAGTGCTATGCAGTTATCAAATGAGCTATAGAGCTTACTGACAACTGGCCAAGGGTGCTGATAAGGGGAATGACATCAGCAGGACTGATAAAGCATGCCAGTGGGTGGGAAATCTGTCAAAATACATCTTCCTACAAACATACAAACTTAGACACCCACACACACATTTGCCAGTTCTGAAAGTAGAACCCTTACCTATCTAGTTAATTGTAGTACAGTATTACACAGTTATTGCATGTGCTACAGAGCTTACTGGCCTGACAACTGGCCAAAGATGCTGATAAGGGGAATGACATCAGCATGAGTGATAAAGTAGGGCAGTGGGTGGTAAACTTATCAAAATACTTTTTCTTACAATCATACACACACTCAGTTGGCAGATCAGAGATTAGAACCCTTGTCTAGGTAGTGATTTGTACTACTGTGTTACACCATTTTTACACATGCTACAGAGCTTACTGGGCTGACAACTGGCCAAAGGTGCCAATAAAGGGAATGACATTAGCAGGACTGATAAAGTGGGTGGGAATGGCCTAAAACTGTTTTACCTACAAACAAACACACACACACACACACACACACACACACACACACACACACACACACACACACACACACACACACACACTCACTCTCACATACACAACTGTCTCACACACACACACACACACACACACACACACACACACACACACACACACACACACACACACACTTGTTAGTATTGAGATTAGAACCCCTACCCATCTAGTTATTGGTACTATAGTGTTACACAATTATTGCACATGCTACAGAGCGTATAGGGGTGATCAGAGTCCAATGGTACTTCTAAGGTGAATAAAAGCAGTAAATCTTGTGAAGTAGGGCAATGTGACGTGTACTGAGTGGGAAGAGTCTCCTAATACTTGGACCTATGGAGACACACATGCACACACACACACACACACACACACACACACACACACACACACACACACACACACACGTGCACACACAGGCAGGTGATGTGATATACACTCAACCTCAGTACTGTTACACAATGGGGCTCACCTTTTATGCTGGCACGTGCAACTGTTTACAACTGGTATGCCACTGTCCACAGCAGGACATCACTGTATGCCATACAGAGTATCCAAGTGCCTGACTCACTATGTCTGTGTCCCCCTGTGTCTCTCTCTGTATCACTGTCTGTCTCTCAGTTCCCCACATCTATGCATGTGTATGTTTGACATATGTTATCTGTTGCCCATATATATATATATATATATATATATATATATATATATATATATATATCTGTGTGTGTGTGTGTGTGTGTGTGTCTGTGTGTGTGTGTGTGTGTATCCCAAGCAAAAGATGCAGATATATCACATATGGGCCACCTACAGCTAGCTGAGGGTAATCCTGTCTGATGTGTGTGTGTGTGTGTGTGTGTGTGTGTGTGTGTGTGTGTGTGTGTGTGTGTGTGTGTGTGTGTGTGTGTGTGTGTGTGTGTGTGTGTGTGTGTGTGTGTGTGGGGTGAGAGCTGAGGTGTGCATAGCTGTCTGTATGTACGGACATATATACACAATACAGTCATATATTCCGATGTGGGTTCCAACATGTCCTGTAAGTGTCAAAGCATACTCAGTGTGACCTTCTATAGTTAGGGTGAGACTCCATAGATAGCTATACTCCAGTTCAAGGTTTTTTGTGCTACAGCCATACCTCTCAGGAGTACACAGGACTTTCCTCAGGATATTTGTTTTGTTTAGCAGACATATCTGTAGTCTGAGACTGCATTGCATTGTGTCATTACCTACTGCCAGACATCCTCAGATCATCACAGTGCTTTACCACAGGAATAATAGTTGCATGATGCATAAATCAATATTATGAGGGCAGCTATGTCAATTCCTGCCTAACAAGGCCATTTGCAAGGTGTGACTACAGCCAGTGTAGTAATGACACACTGCTGTGTAAACAGCCCAGCAACCTGGTGATATGCTGGTTGTGGTTCTCCTGCTTGTGTGGTATCTCTCTAACCTGAGATGTCATATCCTTGTGTGTGTGTATATCTCTGACCTGTACAGTTTTTTGGCAGGTTGTCCAGGTATTTGGCTACAGGTCTCATCCTTTCTACATAATCTTGTGTTTTTATGGCAAGGTATTTGCATATAATTGAAGTGTGATGTTACAAAATAATGCAGACATTACTGTTTCAGAATACATAACCTTTAGACAATTCCCACTACTGCACACCCCTTACCCTACCAACTTTCTCAGTATGTAAGGGAGATATTTACAACACATGCCTATTATTGTGCCTTTGTTTCACTTTTATTTCTGCCCTTGTGCAGAGATCTTGTTGTCAGAGTTTGGGAGTTATGGGTGTGGGTACAGTGTGCATTCAACTGTGCAGGCATGTCCATTATTTCTAAAAGCAAACATAAGGAAAAAGGATTATTGGGAATTACCACTGGCAAAAGTACCACAAAGCACTTATATCCAGAAAAGTCTTGGCACCTCTGCTGCACATCTTTCAAAATGTCATTAATTGTTTGTGTCTTTCGGCTTTCCCGGTTAGGAGTCACCACAGCGGAACTCCGGTCCGCTAATGATTGGCAGTAGAGTTTTACGTGCTGGCTTGCCGGGCCTAACGCACAACCTTCAATGAAGGAATGCCCATTCATGCATGTCGCCACACTGAAGATGCTCTAACTGAGAATCGAATGGGCAACGTCTAACTGTGAGGCGACAACGCTACCGCAGCACCACCACCGCAGCTGTCACTAATATGTGTAGTATATTCCACATAGCACTGCGACTTACAGGTATGTCAGTGGCAGAGCACATGGCCTTGTCAAAGGCAGCACTATACCTAGGGCAGTATGAGACAACTGCCAGGAGAAAGTTCTGGCCAGATCCAGACAGTATTAACCACACACACACATAGCTCATTGACCCCTGCATATTGTGGACAGGCAACATGTTTGCATGTGTATTAGTACAGCCCTGCCAATGTGTGCTACGCTATTTCCATGCAAACATATATGTTCATAGGTTCATAGGTTCATACTAGGCTATCTGCCCTGGGGCAATTATAAGCCTAGCCCGATTCTGTATGGCTTACGCCACCCCTTGATTTGAGTATACTGTGCCCTTTTTAAGGTTTAGTTTACTGTGCCTCTGTCTAATAGTGACATGGGAGTAATCCCTGGGACAAACCTACGATCCCCCATCCACCTATCGAGATTCTTCTTGAAGAGATTCAGTGAGGTGCTCTGCCTCACATGAACTTGAATTCTATTCCAGAGCGAAGGGAGCCTCTGGGTTATGAACCTGTCCCTCCAGCAAGTTCTATTTATTTCTGTGCTGAGGTTCAAGTCCCTCGAGCATGTGGCTCTAAGGGATTAAGATTTACTGAGGTGGAGCATGTCCATTATTTCTGGATTTGACATAGCTTTGTATGTCAGGCATAGATCGCCTCGAAGTGTCAAATGCCTTTGCAAGGTCCAGATAGGCTGTGTGGACTACCTTCCCTTCATCTATGGCTTTGGTGACTGTTTCAAAGAAGTCAACCAGGTTCAAAAGGCAGGATCTGCCCTTGACAAAGCCGAACTGGGTAGGATCTAGTGTCTGTAGGTCCCCAATGTCTTTGTTTATGAGCTCCATGATGATCCTCTCCATAGCCTTGCAGACTAAGCTAGTCAGGCTTATGGGGCGATAGTTTCCAGGGTCTGTAGAGGCTCCACCTTTGTGGAGTGGGACCACTGTTGCTGTACGCCATTCTGTGGGCACATATCCTGTAGTGAGGCTGAGATTGTATAGCTGTTTTATTTGAGGGATTAGTTCCTCTTGGAGTTCATGTAGGACACAACCTGGGATGCCATCTGGTCCCATGGAAGCAGTGTTTTTTGCTTTGGAGAGGGCAGCCTTCACCTGAGCATCAGAGATGTTTGGGAGGCAGCCCTCTGCCGGGATAGATACTTGCTCTTTTTGAGGGGAGGGGGTGGAGAAGTTTGCACTGAACCTGTCTGCCAGGATATTGGCGATGTCTGTGGGTTCAGTGTATTTTTTGTCGTTTATAATCAACTCAGAACAAGTCTGGGAGTTGCATCCCAGGTTCCTAACATAACTGAAAAAAGCCTTATGATTGTCTTTGGTGTCCTGTGCAATTTTTCTCTCGAAGCTGGCCTTGGAGGATTTTATGAGGGATCGTAATTTTTTGCTAGTACTGATCAGAGATGCCTTCCCTATTAGGGATTTTGCTCTATCATGTAGTAGCTTCCTCCTTCTGTTGTACAGTTTATTTATGGCAGGGGTCCACCAGGCTGGATGCCTGCCTTTGGATGATTGGGTCTTGGTCTTGTTTGGGATAGTATGATCCATGCATTCCTGGAGATGTCCGTAGAATGCGTTTATATAGGATTCTGCAGTTTAGGCCGTAGTTTCCACTGGCCCTGGGGCCTTGAAGGATTCCACTTCGGTTTTGAGAAGTGAGAAGTTCACTTTTGAGAAGTTTTTCACTGTGGTTTTCTGGGCTGGGGGTGGGGTCGGGATGTGGACATCCAGTGAAATTAATTTATGGTCTGATCTTACCAATGAGGGATATACTTCTGGTGTGGAGCATAGAGTCCCCATGTTGGTAATGATTAGGTCTAGTATGTTGTCCCCTCTTGTGGGAGTGGTGACTAGTTGTTCCATAGCATTTGAGTTTATAATTTCCAGGAACCTTTGGGATAAGGTGCTGGGGCTTGAGTAGTGCTCCCAGTCAATGTTTGGGTAGTTGAAGTCACCCAATATAATGGTGTTCGGAGAGATCTTCATGTTCTCCAATGTTTTCAGGAAAGCCGAGTGGAATTCCTGACTTTGAGAGGGTGGTCTGTAGGATGCTATAAACTGAAAAGCAGTCTTGCCCACTGTTAGTTGCACATGGATGGTCTCCGATACTTCGTGCAATGCCACTAACCTGGAGGTGTGAATATCCTTGATAAATATGGAAACTTCCCCTCCTTTTGTGGTTCGGTCTGGGTTTTGGGGCCGAAAAGCATGATATGAGGTAGTAGTGCTGGGGTGCTCTCTGGAGCCTTGAACCAGGTTTCTGTCACTGCACAGATATCGATGTTCTCCATACTGAGGAGAGCTTTGAGTGCATGCATCTTGAGGTTAAGACTTCTGGCGTTAAGCAGCATTACCCTTAGTTTCTTGTTCCTTGTTCTGTCTTTGGGGATGGGTTTGACTTTTGAGCCTTGCCTAAAAAAGGCACTATGGGGGTGGCAAGAGCCTTTGCCAATATCCGAAAGCCCAGTGGTGACAGGTGCAAGCCGTCCCTAGCGAAGCAACGTGGCTTGTCGAGCATGTCATCCCAGGCTGACAGACACTGGATCCCCTTTGAATGACACCAAAATTTTAGCCAATTGTTAAAATCGACCATTTTGTCTTTGTACTGTGGCATCATTCTAGGTGAGGGTAAGATGCTGCTCAAGATCAGGGTCATACCAGCCTGGGCTACATGATCAGAGAGCTCCTCTATGTCTCTTTTCATGTAGTCCAGGGAGGTACGTCTCAGGTCATTCACACCAGCATGTACAATGACTGAGTCATATTTGTATTTGTTTGAAGTGACCTGAGTGCTTGCGTTATGTGGCGGATCCTAGCACCCAACAGGCAGCTCACCGTGACCTTCTCTTTATTCAGCCTGGTGAGCGGGACGTCAGTGTGTCTGACAATAGAGTAACCTATTACAAGAGTATCAGGTGTGTTATTCAGCCTTAAGGGCTGTGGCTGCTTGGCACACTGACTTTGTGGGCTATGTGTTGTGCGTGTTTTGTTTTGAGGTAGCGTTTGCTTGGATGTCTGCTTTGGAGGTCTCTGTTGCTTAGGTAGATTTTTATTTAGAGCCTCCGAGTATGTTTTTGTGTATTTATGTGTTTGGTTCGCTGATGTGGTGGGACTATGTGATGCTGGAATTGTGTTGTGTGAGGTTACCTTCTCCTCCTGACTGGTTACACCAGTTTTGAGATGAGAGAGCTCAGCCTCCAGTTTGGCTAAATAGTTGCATCTCTCACATATATTCGAACCTGTTTGGAGGAGGAGAGGGTTGTCCGTGTACATGAGACAGTTGTAACATTGCCTCAAAATTCCCAGATTCACCAGCTGGACTGGAGAGAAAACCACTGACTGACCTTTGGACATACTAGATTAATATAGGGAAACTGAATTTAAGACGGACCAGTAGAGGACAGGGTAATCGTAGAGAGTATAAGAGTAAGTAGTGCTTATGGTTTAATAGTGCTAACTTGTAGGGTTACTTAATTGGACCAGAGAAGGGCCTTAGAATGAGAATATGGTGTTTAAATTGAGAGATAGAGCAGTTATAAGGGAAAAAGTGAAGAGCAGATGTTGTGGAGCCAGGAATAGTTTAAACCCAATTAGGCGGCACTGCCCACTGTTGCACTATGCACAAAAATGCGCAAAACCGTGCAAAAGAGGGTTTTAAGAGAGGAAGATGAAGGAGTTTGGAAATGACCCAAAATGGCCAATAAAACTACAGTTTCAAGTCAGTAACCACTCCCACAGGGGCAGGCAGGCTGCTCAATGTTTTTCACTGCCACTGATCAATAGAGAGACTTCCCTTTAGCCCAAGCAAAAAATGGCCTCCAAGAAACTTACAAACAGTTCAAGAACAGCAAGCTTGTAACTGAACTTTTTTAAATCTCAGAAAAGTGGGAAAAAAGCAAGATTTTTTCTGTTTTTTTGTTTTTTTCAGAGATAGCAGAGGTTCACAAGTATCAACAAGTTATAACAGTGCAGTAAATGACCCCACACAAGAGTGCTAGGCCAAAGACATATAAAATGCAAGTTTTGAGAAAAAAAGATTTTAAAAATAAGTGCAAACAAAAAATTCAGTAAACAGCTCTAGGTTGTGCTCTAAATACAGTTACTAATGCAGAAATCAAGTTTAACAAGCCAGAAAATGCTCAAAATAGGTGGCTATGCAGAAAAACTTAGCAAATAAACAGAGGAAAAATACTTAAAATATCAAAAGTGGCTCCTTTCCTCTCTCAGCGTTTTCTCCTCTTGGTGGGTGCTTCACCAACAGCCAACAAGCCTGAAAAGACTCCAAAACCATGAGGCAACCAGGTTTTAAGAGAGGAAGATGAAGGAGTTTGGAATTGACCCAAAATGGCCAATAAAACTACAGTTTCAAGTCAGTAACCACTCCCACAGGGGCAGGCAGGCTGCTCAATGTTTTCCACTGCCACTGATCAACAGAGAGACTTCCCTTTAGCCCAAGCAAAAAATGGCCTCCAAGAAACTTACAAACAGTTCAAGAACAGCAAGCCTGTAACTGAACTTTTTTTAAATCTCAGAAAAGTGGGAAAAAAGCAAGATTTTTTTGTTTTTTTGTTTTTTTCAGAGATAGCAGAGGTTCACAAGTATCAACAAGTTATAACAGTACAGTAAATGACCCCACACAAGAGTGCTAGGCCAAAGACAGATAAAATGCAAGTTTTGAGAAAAAAACGATTTTAAAAATAAGTGCAAACAGGAAATTCAGTAAACAGCTCTAGGTTGTGCTCTAAATACAGTTACTAATGCAGAAATTGAGTTTAACAAGCCAGAAAATGCTCAAAATGGGCAGCTGTGCAGAAAAACTTAGCAAATAAACAGAGGAAAAAATACTTAAAATCTCAAAAGTGGCTCCTTTCCTCTCTCAGCATTTTCTCCTCTTGGTGGGTGCTTCACCAACAGCCAACAAGCCTGAAAAGATGCCAAAACCATGAAGCAACCAGGTTTTAAGAGAGGAAGATGAAGGAGTTTGGAATTGACCCAAAATGGCCAATAAAACTACAGTTTCAAGTCAGTAACCACTCCCACAGGGGCAGGCAGGCTGCTCAATGTTTTTCACTGCCACTGATCAACAGAGAGACTTCCCTTTAGCCCAAGCAAAAAATGGCCTCCAAGAAATTTACAAACAGTTCAAGAACAGCAAGCCTGTAACTGAACTTTTTTAAATCTCAGAAAAGTGGGGAAAAAAGCAAGTTTTTTTTTTGTTTTTTTTCAGAGATAGCAGAGGTTCACAAGTATCAACAAGTTATAACAGTGCAGTAAATGACCCCACACAAGAGTGCTAGGCCAAAGACAGATAAAATGCAAGTTTTGAGAGAAAAAAACAATTTTAAAAATAAGTGCAAACAGGAAATTCAGTAAACAGCTCTAGGTTGTGCTCTAAATACAGGTACTAATGCAGAAATCAAGTTTAACAAGCCAGAAAATGCTCAAAATAGGTAGCTATGCAGAAAAACGTAGCAAATAAACAGAGGAAAAATACTTAAAATCTCAAAAGTGGCTCCTTTCTTCTCTCAGCGTTTTCTCCTCTTGGTGGGTGCTTCACCAACAGCCTACTGCATTTGTGTGTGTATATGGGGGGGCACATCTGTCAGCTGTACAAATTTGCACAGACTGCGCTGATATTTGTCTTTCATTTTGGTTCAATTTACCATACTATCGTTCCTTGTCTTGGAGACTGGAGGAATATCAGTAAGAAGCGCAGTACTGTACTGGCATATATTTGAGTTTTAAACTTCTTACCTGTCATAGCCTTACTGCAACTGTGGGTCCTTCCGTGCTATCACAGTGTAAGTCTGTAGGGGGTTAGCACAACATTGCCACCATTTGCGTGCCTTTACCAAACATTTCTCTGTGGTTTTCTACAGCTGACTTGCTGTGTGGGTGTGAGGGGTGGTTAAGGGACCCCCACCCCCCTGACATCCATGCCTGTGACCTATGACCCCCCAGTTAGTTGTCCACACACATATACTGCAGTGGGATTTGTCACCTTGGGTACTATTGCATAGTGTGTGTGGAGGCCAGTTTTGGGCAGTCATTTTCTAGTGTCCCCACATAGCTGTCAGTTGTGTGCTACTGTCCCAGTAAGCCACCCAATCCCTTGCATGCATGCAGCATTACCATAGATATGCTAGCAGAACATACTATTCCATTCATTTATTGTTAAGAAGACTGACTTACCTTGTCCTTGCAGCAGTTGTGAGGACGGTGCTTGAGGGCTGCCTATGTTGGATGCACACAGTACACTGCCTATATATGGTAAGTTACAGGTAATGTGATGTGTGTGTCATCCATTTTACTGTGTGTGCGAGTCAGAGAGAGGTGTCAGTCCCCGGGATCCCTACAGTGTCAGTGTGTGTGCCATGCATTGCCTCTTTGCCAAGATGTGAGCATACTGGGCAGACCTCCATCTGCGTATGGGAGCAAGGTCAGGGGCTTCCTCCTGTGAGTCTCTCAGTGCATGTGGGGACCTTGGCAATAGTGTGTGGCCCTTCCCCGTACTGTTTCTGCTGCAGCTGTTTCTTCAGGATCATATTGTGTAGCATGGCACATACTATGAACATGTATGCACATGTGGCTGGGAGTACTGCAAGGCTCCACCAGATATGTCAAGGTAGCAGAACTATGACTTGAGCATCCCAAACACATGCTCTATAATGATACTGGTTTGTGAATGTGCCTCATTATGGCATTCTTGTGTGGGTGGGTGTGCATTTCCGATGGGTGTCATCATCCACAGCTCCAGTGCATAGCCAGCATCCCCCACCAGATGGCCATACCAGATACCCCCACTGGCAAATGCCTGGTACAGCTGTGATGAATGCCAGATGTGGATGTCGTTATAGCTTCCAGGGCTGCCAGCACACATTCATGATAATGCTCTGGGCAGTGCACACAACCTGGCAGTTGATGGAGGGAAAGCCCTTGGGGTTTATGTAGACCCTACCCTGTTCACCAGGTGGTGATTTGATGTGGATGTGCATGCAGTCTATGGCACCCAGTACCTCCATGTATTCTGCTACACAGTGGGAGACGTATATTGCTGGTCCTCTCCTCACGGGTGTTGGGGGAATAAATGTGCTCACCAGCATGTGGTAGCATGGCATCCAGGAACTGGTGCAATACCCTGAATGCAGATGCTTGTGAGACCCCCATGATGTCCCCAGTACATCTTTAGAAAGTACCTGTAGCTAGAATTCTTAAGGCTACACATACTGTGTTTTCCACTAGGATGGGTTCCCCTCTGTTGGTTCTGGCTCTGATGTTAGGCCAGCACAGCTCAGTGATTTGCTGAAGTATGTCTCTGTCCACCATGTTGCACTCTAATATCTCCAGATCATGTGGCCCCTGGTAGGCTACCCTGGGTCTGAACACTCTTCTCCTCCTCCTCGGTCTGTGGCAGTTGTCAACATTATCATCCTCTCCATCAACAGCCTCTAGCACATACTGATGGATCAAAGCAATGGCAGCCCCTAACCCTTTTCCAGTTAAAATTCCCCAGCATGTATACACCAATTTTGCAGAGTTTGTGGGAAAACCAGACTGTAAGGTGCTTCCATATTTTATACTGTTTGTGCTGCAGATGTTGCCTGTATGATTGGCTGACTATGATACATTCCAGCTGGGTAATTGCCTGAGTCCCATACAGTGCTTTCTACTTCCTTTTTCCTTTATTGTGCTGTTGCCCTTAATTTGTTTTATTTACATCTCCTCACATCTTCAGCTCTGCAGCCACCTGCCAGCTGTGTGCTTTGCATGGCCCATTGTGAGTTGCAAAAGTTCCATATAGTGCTTTCTACTTTCTTTTTCCTTTATTGTGCTGTTGTCCTTAATTTTTTAAATTTACATCTCCTCCCATCTTCAGCTCTGCAGCCACCTGCCAACTGTATTATTGAGTGCTTTCAATGGCCCATTGTGGGTTGCAGAATCTTATATTGCTGATTTGTACTGCATTTCCCTCGTTCTGGTATTTCTTTTTGCTTTTCCTCTATCCTTCCTGTTTCAGCCCTGTAGCTAGTATAAATAGCAGGAATTGGCCCTACCTGGGTGAGAACATGCTCCTCATTTCATGGAATGAGACTATACAGCCTCAGACACACACCCTCACTTAGTTGTGCTTAGCTAAGCAGAAACCCAGGCAACAGAGCTCCAATGTGCTCACAGCAAGCATGACACACCCCTTTTTCATGTTACTTGCTCCTCCTGCCTACAAGATCGTGTTAGAGCACCTACACGGTTAGGTGCAGTGTGATACTTAGAAGAAATAAGTCCCCTCATTAACATACCTGGCTGCCTTAATCCCTAGTTACTGCACTACACATGAGCCTTCCCCCTTAGCAACCACTGTTCATAGATTCATAGGTTAATACTAGGCTAGCTGCCCTTGCGAGCCATTGTAGGCCTAGCCAATTATCCCTTGTGAGACTCAAACCCTGCACCTTGTGTTTGTAAGGCAAACACCTTAACCATTAGGCCACCCTCCCTGTCTGTTCCCTGCCATGGTTTACTTTCTGCATGCCAGTGACTATAATGACAGAATACAGATTTCTGTAATACTTATGTTTTCCCCTTTTTTTATTTTCTCTCCCTTCCTGTTCACGTACCACTTCCCACACATTCAATGGCCGAGATCGGCCAACAAAAATAAAAGTTAAATTTTTATTCATAGGGAGTGGTTTTGCATGCCAATGGCCATATATTTGACCATTGGCATGCATAACTGCTCTAATACATGCTTTATTGACAGCTGACATGCCTCCATTGTGTTTTTTGCAGAAATGTATTTGGTTAGTAACCGAATACATTTCTGCAACTAACACTGTTCCTGCACAAAGACCTGGCAGGTTGGTCAATCACTAATTCACCTCATTTGCATGGTTTTCACCAGCAAAAGAGGTGATTAGCTTCTTGCAGGGGTTTCCGTGCAGGAACAGTGTTACAGCGCTCGTGCATGTCAAAAAGGCACATACCTGGAGCATGAGGTGGCTATTTTCCATGCAGGAGCAGCTACACTGTTCCTGCATGAAAATTTTTCATTCATGAATCCCAGGGTCAGACTTTCTTCTACCGCAAAGTATTTAAATTACTATACAGGTTTAATGAAAATAAGGAACATTTTGAACTTAAAACTACACAGCTCTTTAAAGTATATACATTATTCCTTCAGATATGGAACACAAACCAATATTGATAAAGTTTTTGTATGAAATGATCTTTATTCAAAAACAGAAGCTGTATTAATAGTCTTGCACCCTTTGTCTGACCATAATGCCATTACATTCACTCTAATGTTTAGCTCAACTATCTTAATTCATTGTCTAAGGTTACCTGCATACATAATCAAAATAAAAGGTTTTAATGACAGTTTTTTTGAGAGAAATTAATAATTCATGGAATTTAATAACAATGGGGAGGTGACAGATGCTATAATATGGGACATCCTAAAAGCCTATTTATTGGGTACAGTTAAACAATGGTATATATGTAAAAGGAAAGAATAGAACAAGGACTTGACTGCTCTGCAATCTAATAAAGATAAATTAAAGTTAAACTTAAAGCCCAATGGCAAAGCCATAAATATGGATTTAAAAGGCTGAATCAGGAATATCAGGAAATACTTCAACACAAGATCTCAATCAATCTGGAAAAAATTAAACTAGTCTTATTCAGTAAACCCAAAGTATCTACATATAATAGCCATTAGAGTAAAAAATATGAACAAAATAAATCACATTAAAGAGATTGCATATGAAGATGGGGAAAACATCAAAATAACAAATATAAATGATATATTACAATGTTTTAGTAAATATTATGAAAAAATAATTAAAAGGGGATAAACCCAGATAATAATAAAACAATTGATAGTTTTTTGAAGGAAACCATACATCATAAATTAGCTAATGAAACTATGAACCTAATAAACAGAAAAGCAAAATTGATAAGTCTTTTTCTTTTAAGGAATTGAAAGACCAAATTAAAAGTCCCAAAACCAACAAGACTCCAGGATTAGATGGTATCATCCCAGAATTGTATAAACCGCTACCTGACAATATTTTAAAAACCTTATTGAATGTCTTTGAAGAAGTCAGAAGCTCTGCTAATGTTCCTCCTTCTTGAAGATACTCTATAATTGCACCTATTTTTTAAATCAGATAAAGATCCTGTATCATGTGCTTCTTGCTGCCCTGTTTCACTTTTGAATGTAGACTACAAAATGTTCATATCTATACTAGCAAAAAGGCCAGACCATATACTCTTGGGATTAATAAATGAAGCTCAACCTGGTTTTATAACAAACAGAAGAGTACAATACAATATTAAAAGAGTTTTCTTTTTCATTAATTGATATAGCAAATAAAAATAAAAAATAATTATCAATAAGTCTAGACCGTAATAAAGCTTTCGATTCAGTGAACTGGCCTTATTTGTTTAAAATATTTGATGAATATAACTTTCCTCTAGTTTTACAACACTAATTAAAACACTTTATAGCAATTCAGTATTTTTTGTCAAGATAGGTTCCTTTCTATATAGACCCTTTAATATAGCAAAAGGTATGAAACAAGGGTGCCCTCTTTCCCCTTTATTATTTGCTCTAATTATAGAACCACTATCTAACTGTATAAAATCTAAAATAAATATTAAAGGCTTAAAATAAATGAAGACATTTCATAAAAAAATCAGGTTTTTACTGATGACATACTGTTGACATGTAGTGACATAAAGCACTCATTAGATCATATATTCAAAGCCTTGGATTGCTTTGAAAAGGTTTCAGGTTGGAAATGTAATCATAATAAAACTAAAACATTGCTTATAAAGACAAAGTAACCACGTTTTTAAAATCAGATAAAATTTTCAACCAGAAAATTCTCAAATTAAATATTTAGGCATCACTATTGATTCTAAGAACAAAGATTCCATATTTATAAACTATAAAACCTTAATGGATTAAATCATAAAGTTAACAGACAATTGGAATATGCTATTTTTTACAATGGAAGACAGACTCACCCTGATTAAAATGATAATTTTATCAAAAATCTTATACTATAGTCAATCATTAATTCCTGTCCCTCTCAAAAAATATATGAAAAATAAATTCTACCTTACTTAAATTCTTATGGTACCCTAAGAAAATAGGGATATCTTTAGAGTAGCATGTCAAAAGCTGGAAGGAAGGGGGCATTAAGTTTCCAGACATTGAGCCATATACCAATGCTGTAATTATTAAAATAATATTATTGTGATTAGATTCTTCATATGTCTCTTGTTAGAAATCATTACATGAGAAATATTAATAGACAATGACAAACTTATCGCAGATTCTTATACGAAACTGGATATCAATATATAAAAGATTTTGTTCCGAATGAAAGACAAAAGTTTACTTTTATGCCTTTTAGTAACCAAATCCTTTCACTTCTTTAAAAGGTTTATGAATTCAAATTACTTATTCAAGGAATTACTAATCATATTATTCCTCAGTGCATTCACTAATGGATGCTTAGTTTTTTTTAATGCAACCACAATGACAGCTCTCAAGAATAGTAACCTAATATTTTGGCATCAACTTCTTAATGGAAACAAAACACATCTTGTTGAATATTTAATAGCAAGATATAGCATACAGCAAGGAGACTGGTTAGATATGCATACCTGTAAAGAATATATTCAGAATAAAATCAAAATATCACTAGATAGTCAAACTAAACCCGTTTCTAAAAATCTTGGCTCTATTCTCTAATGCTAATAGTGAGCCACCCAAGGGGAAGTCACATTTATCAATTATATACAAGATTATTAGGACTGAATTTGTTACCCCAGATATGACAATCTGGAACTCCACAACAAAAATTAACAATGAACCATTTTCAGAACTAAATAAAAAGTTATTCTTAAAATCTGTAGGAAAGTCAACATCCTCACTTTACTGGAAAATCTATACATGGAAATTTCTGCATACAGTCTTTCTTACACCTCATAATAATTACACAGATATAATAAACAGGAAAAATGAAATGCTAGAGATGTAATGAAAGTTCTTAATGCTGATTTGTTATGTATGATAATGGACTGTAAGTTGTGACTTCCTTTTGAGGTGATTGTAGAAACTTTTCTTAGACTTTGTGGTCAGACAATTGCATTATTACAGACTACTTCATACTGGAGCAATTCCAGCAGCAATACCTATTTCTCAAATACTTCTTCTTTGGGCAATACTTGCCATTACAAGAAAACTTAAAAAACTGGAAAATGCAAAAACTGAATTAGCATTTGGTGAATTCATGTCCCCCATTAAGGCTCTCTGTAAAAATGAGCTGCCAGATTCAGCAAACTTCCGTACAGGGATAGCTTATTCCTGTATGGAAGGGACCATTCAGGTACAGCACATCAGCACTACATGCATATTCATGATGGTGCACTACCGTGCCCTAAAATAGACATTGTGCTGTACATGAGCACAGGGGGGTGTATGACAGCAGTGCTCTCATTATACACATGCCCCCTGCACTCCATAATTGCTGTACAGCAATGTAATGGTTGTGAGAGTGTCCGTGGAATACCTCTCAACCTCTTAGAGTAAGAAATCTGGAGAAAATAAGTCTGGCTCATACAGAGTTAGAAAGTTGGTACAAATAAGAAGCAAACTGAATGAACACAGGTCACCACACTAAACAGAAGGAAATTAAACCATTTATTGTTAAGCGCTTTTTGTCTCAGGAAATCCCAAGACGTCTTCAGACAAAGTAGGAAAACAAACGCCCCTTCTTTTAATACATTCAATTAATGTACTACATACTCCCATTGGTTAAAAAGCCATTGAGTCATCAGTGTAACATAAAATGCTTTTAACTTAAGGACAGAGACCCGCAAGCTATACGTGGACCAAAACACAATGAATCGGACGGACTGCAAACTTTTTGTCCTTAAGCACCCAGGAAGTTAATAACAAACATGTGCAATAAAAACAGTTAACTGTCAGTTAAAGCTTTCATGCAAATGAAAAATTCCGAAGCTAAAAGCTAAATGACAAATTAAAAAACACTTGACAAACACTATAACATGTGCCAATTATTACAATAAAACTGATTCTGCCTATACACAACATAACCAAGAAAATCTCTAAAGGCTAGCTAACAATAAGTGATTAAAACCTGTTGAAATCACCTCAACAGCATAAAAATATATAAATGTAAAATATCAAAAAATAAACAGTGTGTGCAATTAGTCATCTTAGGAGGCTCCTAAGTTTTAAAATACAATAAATAGAGCACATTTCATGTAGGCCAGGGAATGCACTTGCATCCATGTGTATTTGCCACATAAGCTCTAACACTTCAAGACGGACAGCTTCAGGACCCCCTCTCCCATCCCGAATAATACAGTCAATAGCCCTAAACAAAAATTTATGGTTAGCATTGTCAGATACATGTTTTGCTAGGGCATTGATCGTTTTAAATTTCCTGATGTGGTATATATGTTTGTAAACACGTTCCCGGAGTTTCCTGTCCGTCTTGCCAATATAAAATGCTGGACACTGGTTACACTGGGCAAGGAAGACTACAGCTTTGGATTGACAGTTAAATTTGTGTTTAACTCTATATTTTTGACCTCTTATGCTGAATTGTTCCCCTGTTACCATATACGAGCAAAAGTTGCACATGTTGCATTGAAACATACCCTTCCTAATAGGGAAGTGTGTGCAATTAACCTCCAATAGATGTTTTAAATTTTTTCCTCTCCTCCAGACAATTTTGGGAAACTCGGGTAATTTATTTCTAAGGCTATTGTCATTCTGAATAAATACCCAGTTTTTCTTAAGGATGGATGAGATGATCTTACTAGCAGTGCTAAATGATGTAAAAAGACTACAGGGTGGGGGTGGACTTGAAGTGGAATGAGTCACAAGCTAATTTACTGTTAACCCATTCCTTTGAAGGTCTTTTAAAATTGATATGTACCCAATTCTCTCTTGGAGCTGACCTCCTTAATTTATTCATCAACAAGTTGTTTGGGATAACCCCAACCCAAAAACATGGTCCTAAGAGTATTACATTCCTCTAAAAAATCTGAAAATGTTGACACCATTCGGACAGCCCTTACGAGCTGCCCTTTTACTACAGATCTCTTTTGATAGGCTGGATAACAACTACTATAGTGATGGAAAGTGTTAGAATAAGTGTTCTTCCTGTGGATTTTAGCACAGAAAGCATTGCTAGTTAGGTCCTTCCAGAGGTCTACATCCAAATAAGCAATTTGATCAGTACTAAATGTGTGTGTAAAAGATAGGAAACCAGTAGAAGAGTTAAAAAAAAACTCATTAGTTCTAAAGCAACTGCTTCGCCACCTCTAATCAACATAAATATATCATCCAAGAAATGTGTGTAATAAACTATTTTGTTAGTGATGGACTCATTCTTCTGGATGATTTCTTGTTCCCAATAAGCCATGACGAGGTTGGCGATGCTAGCACCACAAGTTGATCCCATGGCTACACCAACCTTCTGTAAAAAGATAGTGTCATTGAAAATCAGATAGTTGCTAGATAAGATAATATTAAGTAATTCATCCACTAAGGACATTTCTGGTGTTGGTGCACCTCACTTTCTCAATATGAAGTTTACCCACTCAATTCCTTCCTCATGTGGGATGGAGGAATACAATAATATGGTTTAATTTCCTGCTGTTTAGTGTTGTGACCTGTGTTTGTTCAGTTCGCTTCTTAATTGTACCAGACTTAGACAGTTGATAGAATAACAAGTTATGCATTAGCATGAATGTACTGTAGTATTAACAAGTTATGCATTAGCATGAATGTGCTGTAGTATTTTCTAACTGCAGTCTTTAATGATTTGCCACTAATCCACCAGAAAGCCACAATGCAATGAAAAATGGACCAAACATATAAGGCAAATATCTGGGCAGTCTGTGACAATCTGTACAGCTCAGAGGTATGGCAGACACTGTTAGTATATGTACAGCATACCTCAAATGTAAAGCCTGCCATGTCATCACCATTGTAAAAGCACAGCCTCCACAGATAATGTTGCAGAAATCAATGTGCATACCCCTACAGTACAAAAATAAAACACAACAGTTTATTTTTTTTCAGTCTCCCATAAAAGTTTAAGCGTAGCTGAGTGGGTGTGCATATTGCACATCTCTGCTCAGCCTAGCTTACACATCATAAAAAGCTAAATAGGTATATACTCCAAAAGACAGCAATGCGGAAATAGTGAAGTGGTTACAGTGTTTGCCTTGCAAGTAGTCATTCTCGGTTCAAACCCCAGTAAAACCGATTTGTATTTTACATGTGAAAGCAGTACATAATTTACTTTTTAATAATTTGGTAGTAAATAACACATTTGTTAACCAGAGTAGTGTAGTAGATCCAGATGTGAGGTGTCAGTGTAATAAATTTGTGAACCCCCCATATAAACACAAGTGCCCCATTCAGTATAGTCACACAAGAATAAATTTAATGAAAGCACACTGGGAGATGTTAGGGAAGGAACAAATGTATAATATGTAAGGAATGATGAATCAATCCCATATAGGTGGTAGTCCATAAAATAAAACATAAGCAATGCTAAGCATTGCACAGCTATGCTGACCGGGTGTAAGCATTCTGTAAATATGAATGCTAAGCAATGAGTAGCCCAGCTAAATGGATTTGCCCATTGGTAAGCAGTGCTGAACCTGTCCCTTTAAGCACTGCCAACCTTAGCTAAGCAGGTTTGCCCATAGCTTAGCTTAGCTCAGCATATTCAAAACCATCCAATCAAGGCAAAGGGTGGAAAATCAGCTGTATTTAAACCCCGCAGGTGGGAATACAGCCCATAACTGGTTGTAGCTCCCTACTGCAGGAAGTATGGCTGGTGTAGGAGAAGGCATGTGCTTTTGGGTGCATCACTGGGGCATACAGGAGTCCAAGGCCATGGTCAGACTCCTTGTAAAATACCATGATGTGAGACTGCTGCAGGACCAGTACCAGGGCTCCCATTACAAAGCTGAGACTTGGGAAAGTCTCGCCCGTGATCTCACCAGTGCCACTGGTATCCCTTGGATTGGTGAGCAGGTCCGGCAACCACTATGCCAACTTGAAGTGGAGGAAGAGGGAGCTCTTGGAACAGTGGGTCCAAGAAGCATGACAGAGGGGTGATGTCCCAGCAATGTGTAAGTATTCATAGCAATAACTGTTTGCCAAAGTCCAACCTGTTTATGTGATGGATAGGTATGCATAAATGCTTCTCTATCTTCATTACAGCTTCAGCTGAGTGGGCTGCGAACCAGGAAGCCCATGCCATCAGGTTGCAAAGGCTGTGTGTGAGGCTGGTGAGTAACAATCTAGCTTGTAGTATTCATACCAAATAAATATAAAGGAGTAGAATGTCACCTGGCAGTATTAAAAATGGGTATGGTTTGTACTGAATAAAGCAGACAGTATTACAGAAATAGTCTCATATAGGTTATATATAGATAAAACTATAATTGCCTGTCAATAAAATTCAAAACCTTGAACTGGTTGCGTTTACTCTTGAATGGTATGATTTGAAATGTGTACAGGTTATGCATAGCAACTATAGCTCTGAAAGCATTAAACAATCAAGTCTCATCTGACAAAGTTAGTGCCTCTATAACACACGAGATTAACTGATATTAAAAACATCATGCACCAAGATCCAATAACTGAATAGTAATGCTCTGTTAACCACTGTTTTCCACACTGTGCTATGTCAAAAGGTATGTATAGGAATGTATGTATAAGAATGTTGTAATTACAAAGTCAGATTGTACAACAAAGAGAGAATTAGAAAGAAATCATTCAAGGATGAGACAGCAGTTTCTTAATAGCTCCATCTGATGAAACAAACTTGTTATATTTTTAGCAGAAACAGCCATGGTTCAAATCTCAGGAGTTGTAGTAAGCTGTATGCATAATTTCAACTAGGATTTGTGAAAATGTGTAGAAACAGTCAGGTAGTATTAACAAACATTCCCTCCACAGGTCTTCTAGGTAAGAGAAGGTATAAAGTAGCTATAAGAAGGCTGTAGTTATACTGTGTCCAACACCCATGGTCCAAACCCAAGGCTGCAAATGACAGCAAGATAAGTACATACACCAAGCGGTCTCCCCCAAGAAATATTCATAAGTGTCATGCTGTCACAGCTACTGGTCCCTGCTAACAACAACCAGGGTGACTGATAGAAATCAAGGCAGAGTGTGTCAGCAGCACACACACACAGTATGAGTGCACATATGTAACCCTGACTACGTGAATATGGGTAGAAACCATCATGTAGCATTACCAACCATTCCCTTCACAGGTCTTCCAGGTAAGAGAAAGTATAAAGTAGCTATAAGAAGGCTGTAATTATACAGTGCACAAACATACAACTGCCCAACCCAAGGCCATAGTTGTTGTAATAATACCTGTATAGTAATGAGTAGAGCAATGATCATGAAAGCTGTGGCCACTGCAAGAATCTACATTTGTTAACTGACATCTGTCTCCCCCCAGCATATCTTCACCAATAATCTAAACAAATAAATGAATGGGTATGTTTTCCACCCAACCTACTGTTGCAACATGTGTCCTGTTTTACAAATGTTGAAATTTATTCAAATTAATGTTCCCTATTCAAATACTATAATTGGTGGCCTGTTGCTATCAATGTAACCTGCATGCCGGTGTAATGCCCACTGTGGTTCCATATATGCATGTGTTCTGTTTGCTATGCAAATGTTCCATATCTGTTATTTTGGGTTAATGGGAATATTAATTCATGCTGTTATAACTAATCCTGGAATGTGTTTACCATTACTAACCAACATATGTTCTAAATCTGCAACACCATAGCACATCATGAAAGGCCGATCCAGCGGATCCACTTCTCCTGCCTCATCTGGCCATGGTACCAGGCCCCAGCACATCTGGGACCCACTGCAGGACCTCCTAGTCCACTGGTCCTGCACCACCTCAGGTGGAACTGCCTCAGGGAATGGGGCTCATCCCCTCTGGGTGCGGGTGTGGGTGGAGACAGGATCCTGTTACCCGAAGCCAAGTCTGGGGTCTGGTGCATAGCGAGCTCTGCAAGGAATTGGGAGATCTGCTACAGCCACTTGCTAGCCGAGTGGCACAATTAGAGGGTCATCCTGCCCATCCTGCCCAGCCCCCAGCACAATCACCTTTGGGGCCATGAAGTTGCAGTGGCGGCTGTCCATGGGTGGAGTCCTCAGTCCCACTGTATCCATTTGGGAGCTCATGGACTTCAGATTACCAAACACCCCTCCCTGTCCAAGGTGTTTACCTCCCACATGTGTCATATACTGCGCCTGTATTCTGTCTTGTCTGTCTTGTCTGTTTCCTTCCCAACTTACCTCCCCAAATATACCTACTATCCTTCCCCAACATCCCACTCTCACCTTAAAAAAAAGGCAATCTGTTCCCCCAAAAACATTTTGCCCCATACAAAGCTGTCTGTTTTGCACATATGTCCACTGGACACATGTAATCTTGTCTAACTGGCTTCACAACACATTATTGTTGTCTTCACCTTTCTCTCTCAGGGGTTTGAGTGTCTAAATGTACATCCAAATTCAGTATATATGCACAGCTGTAGAAGAAATGGACAGCTATGGACCTTCCCTACATCCATGCTGCACATCCCTAGCTATCTTTCATATTGTTTTACCCTCTTTGTGCCCCCTTTTTACCACTTTCCTATCACCCCTTTGTCTTTTCTTTTAAAGAAATTAACGTGGGGGTAAGCAGGAGTAAGCAGTAGTGAGTGGGAGTAAGACTGTTAGCTCGGTGCTAAGCAATGCCTACACAGATTAAGCACCTTTTCAGGCTAATTGTATATAGGCATTAGAGGCGCCAGAAGCTGTTGAAGACGGAGGAGGTGGAGGGTGACAAGGGCACTTAGTGATCTAAAAAGGGCAATTTTTTAAAATCTGTTTGCTACCACAAAATAGGTTCACTTGGAGGACATTTTAAGCTTAGCCAATTTCCATTTTGGTGCTTGAATTAACATTTCCTGATTGGTTTTATCTATCCCATGGCTAATAATTGTATATTAGCCCTAGTGAGAATAAATGTGATCACACTATAG